>NW_027104536.1:91317-234020 GCF_902728285.1 Clytia hemisphaerica
AAAAATGGTTGGCTACCAGTGGCTACGAGTGGGCTACTGTCAAAAGTAGCCCATTAAGAATTCTACTAAAAAAACGACAAAGTCCAAATTTCAATTAATGCGCATGTCTCGTTCTCTATCGTTCGTCCCATTCTCCTATTATTGATATGACGTCATTGGGAAATCATAATTTAGGCATATTTGAACGGGCTACAGGCTACCAAGCAATCTTAAGCTAAAAATGGTTGGCTACCAGCTGGCTACGAGTGGGCTACTGTCAAAGTAGCCCATTTAAGAATTTTCTACTAAAAAAACGACAAAGTCCAAACTCCAATTAAGTGCGCATGTCTCGTTCTCTATTATTCGTTCCCATTCTCCTATTATTGATATGACGTCATTGGGAAATCATAATTTAGGCATATTTGAACGGGCTACAGGCTACCAAGCAATCTTAAGCTAAAAATGGTTGGCTACCAGCTGGCTACGAGTGGGCTATGTCAAAGTAGCCCATTTAAGAATTTTCTACTAAAAAAAAACGACAAAGTCCAAACTCCAATTAAGTGCGCATGTCTCGTTCTCTATTATTCGTTCCCATTCTCCTATTAATTGATATGACGTCATTGGGAAATCATAATTTAGGCATATTTGAACGGGCTACAGGCTACCAAGCAATCTTAAGCTAAAAATTGGTTGGCTACCAGCTGGCTACGAGTGGGATACTGTCAAAGTAGCCCATTTAAGAACTTGGGCTATGAAAGCAATTGAAAGCTTACATTGACAGACTATTTATTTGCTACCAGTTGTCTACACATTGAAGGTAGTTCATCAAAGAAGTATACATTACATTTTCAGATTTATTAAATAGATATGATGGAATATTTTGAAATATTTTTACTATACCATTTCTAAATCTCATAGGATATTCAAGCAAAACAAAGTTTGGATTTTTTTACAAGATGATAAATGAATGCCATAGTGCAAAGAATCTCAAACCAACGCCCACCATTTAAAAGTATGCATATCAGAAATTGAAAACTCTGTCCCATTATCCTTATTTATTGATTTTTATTGAATCATTAAATTGTACAACATCATAAACCAATCGATCAATATTGATCAATGTCATAAATCAATAAAGCTATCAATATGATGTATACGCTTTTTTTATAAGAAAATACTTTATAAGAATATGATCAAATTGGCCAAAATATTAAGAATATAGTAAGAATATCACCATCATGGAATTTAGCAACTGAATCTATAAATGCCTTACAGTTGTAAACCAATGATACCACAGTAAAGCTCAAAACTCTCATGAAAAGAATCAAGAATTACTATCAGTGTCAGATAAACAAATAATGCCTGTCAGTTCTGCGTTTGGTTTAAACAACTCAACCATAGACGCCATTTTTGCTGGAAGCACTTCTTCTACAACTTCCTCCTCAGCCTCTGTATCAGTCTCTTTTATTATGAAAACTTCTGAATTATACTGGTCGAATCTCGAATGTCTTGAAAACAGCTTTGAAGATCCATCTTTTGAAAGTTCCAAAGGCTTGTATTTATGATGTACTCCTTCTTTTGGTGATGTTTTGCATTTTTTATTATGGCTTGCTTTCTCTGTCAGAAAAAGTTTTCTTCCTTGGCGCTTTTGAAATATTCTACTTGCTTCGACATTCTTGAGAGACATTGCGCTCGCGAACTACTTCACTAAACGCGAAGTGAACACTCCTCGTTCATATGCCTTAAGGGAAGAAATTTTCGCGGGAATTTAATTTCGCGGTTTGTCAAATTATTTTTTTTCGCGGGAATTTAATTTCGCGGTTCATCGATTTTCGAAAAATTCGCGGGAACTTAATTTCGCGGTTGCAGGATATTTTTGGCCAAAAGCGCTATTAAATAACCAAAAAACCTGTTTTAAGGCTTCAAATATTACGAATTTGGGGGAATACGAGAAATAAATTAAATTTCGCGGGAATTTAATTTCGTGGATTGACGATTTTGTAAAATTTCGCGGGAACTTAATTTCGCGGTTTTAGGCAAAATCCGCGAAAACCGCGAAATTTTGTTCCCGCGAAAATTTCTTCCCTTAAGGTAGCAAAGATAGTGTAAACTTCACTGTCGCCGTAAATTCGCCTACGTTTTTTTTTTCAAATTAAAGTCGCCTACTGTAGTCCATAAAATGTAAAAATCAAAATATATTTGCAGAAGCAGCCGGTGGAGAGATTTTTAGAAATATGTGTTCTTATCTTCTATGAAACCACATGTTATGACCTTCAATTTTTTATACAAATGATGTGTTCTGATTTCTAGGAAACCTTTATCGAACTATTTGTCTCCCTATACTTATTACTACTTTATGGTTTGATGTGTTCTTAAATCTAGGAAAAACAGTTTGCCAAGATATACTTGGAAGATATTTGTTTTTCTCCATGAAAGATCAATTTTCTTTTGATTTTACCCATGCCTTCTTAAAAGATGTGCTCTGAAGCTTTCTAGGGTTACCTAAATAACAAGAACACGTTAGATGACCTTGAATGTACCCCTGTCTCGTCAGAATAATCATTATTTCTAGCTGAATAATTTTCCAAGATCTGATCAGAATAGGTCAAAATTTCTAGCTGAAATATGCTGAACACATCGAAAAAAGGTTGCCTAGCCGACTGCTTTCGTATTTGGATAGCGACCTTTCCTAAAAATTACAATTTGAAGGGAGATGTAACTAGTGGGTTAAATAATCCATGTGAACCAATAACGTAGACAGTGAACCCATTCAATTCAAAGCCCTAAAATGTATAGCCATGAAGTTATGAACTCACTTTTTCCCACTTACTTTATTCAAAATACGTGACCCGCTGGTGTGGTTTTCACACAAACGCCAGATTGAAGGTAACAACCATCGCCAGATTTTGAAAAATATGTCGTGAAAACAAAGAAAGTCCTAGATTCAATTCGTCATTTTAAATGCGGCGCAAATCTTCTTGTTCGAGGAAGGTTGAAGATTCCTTTCTAGCCCCCCCCCCCTTCGGGGTTTTAAACTCGATGGGTATACTACCAAGACAGGAATGCATTTTGAAAAATGACCCGTCAACAGCATCAATCTAGTGAAGCTTTTTATAGTATATCTGTGCAGGTTCAAAATAGAAAGATCATCTTTCAGATAAAGAATGACGATAACTGATATCTCTGTTACGTAACAATCGAACAACTGTGTCATAGTTTACTTTCACTTTCGATTCTCTTTTATGAGCTGTTAAACGAGTATCAACAATGAATTTCTTATAATTTTTTATGTTGTACATAAAAGTCACATTTAAAATGAACAAGCTTGTGATAAGCCCTTGCACTGAACAAGGCTTCCCAAAATAGCCCAATCATATACTAATGTTTAAACTCCCCTCCCCAACAAGTTAAAGCCTTAAACTTATCTATGCTTTGATTTTTGTGATTCAAACCGTATTTGTTCTGTGTTCTCCTTTTTTCTTATAAACAGTTGCTAGACGTGTCATTTGACACTGATAGGGGTGTCCCTTAATTCTTTTGCACATTTTTTTATAAGAACATCCAAAATTTTTGAAGCCTTCGGATGTTCTTAACCTTTTGAGTTTTAAGCCTAAAAATTTTCTAAACATGTTCTTATTTTCCCCATTTTTTATGTATTTTTGACTATTTTCCTAAAAAAGGGTGTTTTTGATGTTCTTAATTTGTTCTTAGCATTTTGACCATTGAAGCATTATGTTTTTATTTAGTTTGCTCTTATAAAAAACACGTGTGCTCAGATTTATGATAAATCTTTCTATTTTTATAACCTCTTATATAATCTAATCAAACTTTTGTATTTTTGTTGGAAACCTTTAGACAGTTATTTGATCATGAACCAATCAGAAGCCAGTAAAGATGATGATGAACCAATAGAGGTTTAGTACAGAATCAACAAACAAAAGGGTTGCAGACATTTGAAACAGTTTCGTTTGTAAATTTTTATATAATGTTCCCTTTGATTCCACGTGAGAACTGCACTTTGTTCTTTCTAAGAGACACGTTTATCAGCCACTTTTCAAATAAGATATTTTTCTTCTCTCTAGAAACCCTGGTCGAGGTGTTTGTTAGCTAAAGTCTGTCCAGATATAATTGGCAGTGGAAACAAGAATGCCTGTAACTTTTGATAGTCAAATATAATTATGGAAATTTTTTTTGCTTGTTTTAGAGAAATAAAAGCGCTATATTTGAATGTATTTTTTGTGAAAAAATTCGCGATTTTTATAGGTTAAATTTGCGATTGCAAAAATTGAGCTTTTTTTTCTACTTATGCTATAACGTTCATTTTTACACTAGTGGTAGTTCAACCTTAGGTTAAGAAGTTTGTTAAGTTTCAAGGCAAACAAAAAAGTCATTCGGAAGATATGGGACCCGAAATACCCCTTGGTAGCACTTTTCTGTGAAATATCAAATCTCCAACTTATTACTAAAAACGGGGGTAGTGATTGATAAAACAGTTTTTCGATCATAACACATTTTACGATCTCTTTAATGACCTCATAGCCAAAGCTGTGTTTAGTGTGTTTTGGGAATTAGCAAAGTTCTTTAATGACTTAAAAATAAAAAAGGCAATATAAGTTCATGCTTATCTTTTCAATAAAAACAATTATACTGTGATTTCACTTCGTTATGTAATAATCAATGATACCAATAATACCAATGCACCAACACTTAACATTTTCCAACTTTTAATTACACTGTTCAAAAAAGATAACATAACCCCCGTTTTTAGTAATAAGTTGGAGATTTGATATTTCACAGAAAAGTGCTACCAAGGGGTATTTCGGGTCCCATATCTTCCGAAGGACTTTTCTGTTTGCCTTGAAACTTAACAAACTTCTTAACCTAAGGTTGAACTACCACTAGTGTAAAAATGAACGTTATAGCATAAGTAGAAAAGAAGCTCAATTTTTGCAATCGCAAATTTAACCTATAAAAATCGCGAGTTTTTTAACAAAAAATACATTCAAATATAGCGCTTTTATTTCTCTAAAACAAGCAAAAAAAATTTCCATAATTATATTTGACTATCAAAAGTTACAGGCATTCTTGTTTCCACTGCCAATTATATCTGGACAGACTTTAGTTAGTAATTCTCGGTTGTGATTCAGTATATTTATTTTGAATTTGAAGTAACTCAAAGTAACTCTGTTTGTTATCAATGAAGAAGTAATAGATTTGTAGATATCATTTGGCCGATGACTTGAATTTTGTTAGGACAAAGTTGATATTGGAGTTATACTCTTTTTACTTGCTAACATTTCGGATTTTTCCTGACTAGAGTATTCATTAAAAAGCACAAATACATGCAATATTCTTCGGTAGCCTTGGTTGGAAACATTTTCTAGGGCTGCTAGCAGAATATGGCGCTCTTTTTTAAGAGGGTTTTTGTTTTTAAAGCCATATCTTTGACTACGTTTTACAAAGAAAAAATATGTGCGAACGAGATTGGGTTTTGACTGATTTTGGCTTGACAGATGTTAAATCTTTTATCGGTGGTACCTTAAAAAAGTTACGCTGTACTGTACCCACTTAAAAGGGCTTCACTAGGCTGATGGTTGGCTGCACCCTGCAACCACATCACTGTTTCCCGTCTAAATTGATCTTCGATAAAACAATATTTTTTATCAACACGTGGCAATGGATTGTTTCAAACATATCTTTTCATTAATTATTAATGGTTAACGAGATATCCTTAATGGTCTTTTAATTACTCCCTAAATTCTTAACTGTCTGTTACCAAGCATAATATATCAACTTGCAATTATAAAGATTGTACCATATGATTCACTGTTTATTATTTTTAAGGGCTAATATAATTATTTTGTTAACGGACTTACGTTGACGGATCTTACGTTCTTGAGTATCTTCCTGTAAATATATTGAGAAACCTTTTCAACGGGAAAATTCTGAAAACTGAAGAAATTCCTCTTCATCAACATTAATAGTTTCTGTGGTAGATTATTAAAAAAATGGTTTCATATCTCGCTTTACTTGCAGTAAAGAAACACAAATCAGAAATACAGTGTTGGATGATTTTTCTTTTCTCGATATCAAACTTTATATCAGTTAAATGGAGATCTGATTAAATATAGCATTCATTCAAAATATCTTACTGTTTGAATATCTTACTTTTTATTAATATATTCTAGACTAGATAATATATAACAACAAAAATGAAAATTTTTCTTTTGTTCGCCTTGTTGGCACTGGTAGTATCTGATAAATCCATCAAAGTGGACGTTGAACCAGAGATTATCGAAGAGAATTCGGATGAACAACTTCTCAAAACACCTGAGGAAGAACCAACGGTCCAGGTAACCTTTCTTTTACCCTCTTTAATCGGCGAATGTCATTCGGTACACGTTTTTTTATAAGATCATCCCAAATCTTTGATAAATGTTCTTAACATGTTCTTATTTTCACCGTTTTTTGAGTATTCGGGTGTTTTAGAGTCCCCGAAGCCTTAAAATGTTCTTAACTTGTTCTTAATATTTTGTCCAGCGAAGCCTTATGTTGTTATATAGTTTAACCATAGAATTTCTCAAAATTTGTACTCGCGCTGCGTCGAAAGGACGCACTTTGGTTTAAAATGCTGTGTAAGTAATGGTAGAGGATAGCTTTACGGTAAGTTTATGCTTTCAGTGGTGAAAAGGCAAATTGAATTTTTTAGGGAGCTTGAAAAAATCTTGAGTAGTTATATTTTTATATATTTGGATATTTTACACATCACGCTGAAATTATTTTAAACTATTTAAGTGGAAAACGTACCCATGTATTAAGATTACTCAAAAAAGGTAGATTAAGAATGGCCCTAAACTAGAGCTAAAGCTTCTTAAGTCTAGAGACTTTTTTACTTTCATTATATCGGTCAACCTACAAGTACCACTTCTTGTGTTGTCTTTCAGGTAGAACATCACGAAGAACAAAAAGCAGAAGAACCAGAAACAATATCGAAAACTATACCCGAACAACAACAACAACATGTAGAAGAACCCAATGTCCAGGTACATTAAGATTGTGTAACAAAGATCTGACACTAGCAGAAAAGTGTTTCCTTTTTCTGAACTGATATCCAGAAAAATAAAGCCGCGTTGTAATGATGTTACAATGTTACCTCGGTGAAAAGTGGGGCTGAAATTTTAGGGCATTTTTCCAACCGAGGACGGAATTTTGGCCAAATCTTCCAGTGGGGCGTGAGTCCCATGGGGTCAGTGACACAGGGGTGTCTTTTCCTTTTTCTGTACCAATATCCAGATTTAACAAAGCCGGTTGCAATAATATTCACTGAAAAGTTCTTAGAATGTTAAAACCTCCCTGCCTTGTTGACCCGGTGAAAATCTTTAAAGTTAGTGGAGATAAAACAAACCGAACCATCTGGCTCCACGATTTATCTCTGGTGGCAGTAAATTTTAGTTCTGGCAGCGCGCTCAGGGCTTTTCTCCCCAAGCGCTGTCTAAAAATGATAAAGTGCTATCTACGTAAACTATTGGCCCTCCAATTATCTGAGGTTAAAGGCTAACAAGTAGTTTTTATGCCATCAAGTTTTCTTTTTATTTCTGATCACTATAGGTTGCATCATCAGAAGAGAAAGTGGAAGAACCAGAAATCATGGACCAAAAACAGCACGAAGAACCGAAAGTCGAGGTTAATTTAATGATTGCCCCCGAAATTCTCATGGTTATTTTCTTAGACCTGTTGGTCTTATTGGAGCTTTCGCTGGTCCATCGAGTAACATCGAGGCGTTACTTTTTGGACCTACCTCCGGGTACCCCGGTGGAGGTCCTTTAAATTAACCCATGTCCGTCCGTCCGTCCGTTCGTTCGTTCGTTCGTTCGTTCGTCTGTTGCCAGCTTTTCTCGGGATTAGCTCATTAGTTTATTCTGATTTTTTGCACAATGGTGCAAAATGGCAATGCCCAAAATGTGACGGAGCCCGATTTTCGGAAAAAAAAATTTTCCGGCCGAAAATGCCGGAAATATGCCGGAAAAACTGATTTTTGGCACTTTCTCGAGATTTTATCATTAGTTTTTTCTGATTTTTTGCTCAAAGATGCGTATTAACAATGCCCGAAACATGGCCGAGTCCGATTTTTGAGAAAAAATTTTTCCGGCCGAAAATGCCGGAAATATGCCGGAAATCGCCTTTTATTTGGATTGGACTTTTTCCTTATAATTGGTTGTTTTTTCATTCAAAATTATTATCAATAGCAATGCCCACCATCAAGCATGTTTCAATTTTCAATAAAATTGATTTTTGAAGCCGGAACTATTCAAAAATCGCCGGAATAACCTATTTTCGCCGGAAAGACAGTATTTCTTGAATTTCTTGAGCTGTACTTTATATTTTTTTATGAAATTTCGCACACTGATGCAAAATGACAATACCTAAAATGTGACGGAGCCCGATTTTCGAAAAACATTTTATTCCGGCCGAAAATGCCGGAAATATGCTGGAAAAACTGGTTTTTTTGACATTTTCTCGAATTTTTATCCTTATTTTCTCTGATTTTTTGGAGAATGATGCGTATTCGCAATGCTCAAAACATGACCGAGTTCGATTTTTGAGAAAATGTTTTTTTCCGGCCAAAAAAGCTGGAAATTTCCGTTTTCGCAGATTTTCATTGGATTTTTTCGTTTCATGTCTTTTCAAACAAAAACATCATTTATAAGAATGTCCACGATTAAGCATGGTTCAATTTTCAATGAAACTGATTTTGGTACAGGAACTTTCTAAAAATCGCCAGAACAGCCGAGAATCGCCGGATTCCATGAATTTCTCGAGTTGCTTTCGTATTATTCTGCATTTTCATACTATTGTTCTCATTTTTCAATTGTCTTATTACATCAATCTTCAGGTAGGTCCATTCAGCATGTAGCTTGTTCATATTTTGATCGGGAATGGAATTAACGTGTAAAGTTATCAATCTTTAAAGAATTCTAAGAAAATAAATCTGCAAGAATAAAGAGGCCGTTTGCCCAAAATAAAATTACAGAATACAGTCCCTGGTCCGATTACAAGTCACAAACACGCTTTAGAAGACTTTCGATTAGTCGGACACCGTATTCTTGAATAAAAATCCAAATTCAACAAAATATAACGAAGATTAGTCGAGAATTTTGAGGATTTAAGAAACTTTCAGTAGAATTTTCAGGCCAGGGACTGTAGTAACGAAAATTAGATACGATACGGTAATACGGTCAATACGGTAACATTATTATGTTGTATAAAAGTTCAAAAATTACACGTCAAATATCATGCTCCTCAATGGTCTTCGCATTGAGCATTGTTTATCTACTGCAATCACGTCTGCCTCAAAAGGAGATTGAAGTTGACATCGATTGATCTTTTTCCGTTGGTGATAACCCAGTTGTGAGTTCTTATGATGATCTTTTAACAAGTTGTACAGATCCGGCCTTTCAAGGAAAAACATGTAAGGTCCATTTTCCTTTATTTCTTTGATGAGGTTTTTAACTATGTTCGTTGATGATATAAAATCTTGTAAGAATTTTCCTGCTTTTTCAATTTGCGATCTTTTCAAATATGCCTGAGGCTGTTCCAGTATGATTTTCAATTTCTTTATAACTTGGTCGATGGTTTGGTTTGACAAATGAGCAAGGACGTTAATCTGCGGTACGAAATAATACGGCATGAATTTTCGTTCGAAATATTCAAGTAAGTTCCTCAACAGATTGTCCAACACTTTCAGGATTACAGTAGGTTCATTGGACCATGATCCGTGGCTCTCTATAAACCAAAACATCGTACATTTACAGATATACGACGACAGGTGGTCAGGATCTATAGGTTTTAGTTCGCCATAGAGAAGCGATTTAAATATGAGATATACCTTACGTTTTTCTGGTGACTGTAGTTGGATTAGTTTTCGTTCGATGTGAGCGAAAGAGTAGCGGAACCCGGTGGAACTAAGATCGTTTCTATCTTCGTTCGAAGGCTTGGCTATGATGTAACCAACATTGAGTTCTTGTGTTAGTGATTGTACCGGGATTGAAGTGTTTTGCCACCGTTTGAGTAATTCTTCATAGATATTTAATGGAAAGTTTAATTTAAATACGAAAGCAAAATCAGAAGAAGTCTTTAATCGAAGTTGATTTTTTATGTATAAATCAAACCCGAAGGTCGTAGTTGCTTTGGTGAACTTTGAATTGACGGAAGGATTTGAAATCTGATCAATGGGCGTTTTAGTAATGTACGAAGCTACCATTTTTGTGATTTTGATAAGATTATGGTCTAGTTTTCCATCAAACATTTCCCAACTGTAGACAGCTTTGATTCTATTTGACAGAAGATAACCATCAGAGTCCATGAAATATTGTAGCTCAGTTGGTGTGGTAGATGCCTCGAAGAATTTGATGACTTCATTGGGCACATTAATGTGACCATTCTCTAATAAATTCATTCTCAGAAAACCTGGTTGTCCTTCAACCTCTCTTACCGTAGATTTGAATTCGTTCTCAAATTCAAACATGGTCATTTCCAAATCGAGCTCTATTTCACGATGAAGAAAATCAGGGAAATCTGGATCAGTTTGAAACAATCTTGCTGCGAAAGAACCTTCACTGATACTTCCTGCCAGCTTTATATCTTTGAATATCAAGTTCAAACCAACGTGAATGAGATTGTCTTTGATCACTTGGAATAGTTCTTGAGTTGATTCTCTTATTTCTGTTTCCATACGGTATAAATCGTCAAAGGCTGTTACAATACAATCTAAAAGAATAGAATTGAAATACACGTATAGATGGTAGTTATTCAAAGTAGACTGAGTTTCAGTCAAATTCGTCGGTCAGTCGGTCAAGTCTTTATAAGTCTCTGGATAGACATCCCGAATACTTTGGTCAATTCCCGCGACACTTGAATAAGAGGTATGTGAAGTCGAAGTCTTATGATGCGAATTCTCTTTAAAAAGGAAAAAAAGAGAAAAATATGGGTACGAGTTTGTTTTAAATGCATCATACTTTTCAAAAACGTACTCACATTTTGAGGTATTTCCAGTTATACAAGGATGGTAGATCCAAATCATCAAAATGAAAATAAGTTTTCCTGTCATACTTCTGTTGTTAAATACAAATAAGATAATCTTCTTGAATCCTTGTTCCGTTTCAGCAAAAGTTTTTCAATAAACCTTACTCTGAAGTATTATAATTTTTGACTATGTGACCTGCGTCTTGTTCAGTCCAAATAGAGCCAAAGCTTAGTTCTTTGTTTAATACATTATGTCTCACAGTACTAATCTAATAGTCTTTTGAATCTTCGCCTTTTGATATTCAGTCAGCCAAAGACCAGGATCAGCCAGCTAGTTCTTCTCTCGACGAAAACGAAATAAATACTGCTTGTACGCATTTTCGACCTGAAATTGTTGCGTATCGAAATAATCTGATTCAGCACAACTGTCACCAAAATAGAAAACATTACGTCATTTTGTTAAGGATATTGAAACATTACATCATAACTAAAAATATTGCATTGTTATTTTGAACGGATCAAATTACTTGGGTGGGAATCATGATTAGCGAAACATATCATTATCGTTTGTCGTCAATTGTTTGACTTTCTTAGAAATTTAACTAATGACGATTTTAGAATGACGTAATAGTGAACACCGCAAAACGGAATTAGATTTTACTCTTCTGAACAGACATGTATTCACACATACATTCTTTATGATCTTGTCTTTCCTGTGCTGTGCTGTGTTTAGACTTCTGTTTGTCAGCAATCTCAAGCGATTTCGCGAGATTTATTTTTCGTAAAAATGGTAGTCTAGCATGTAAGTAATTCAAACACAGTAAAAATAAGCAAAAAGTAATGAAAAGTGAAAATGGAGTTTATACAAACTGATATTATCCAGCAACAATTATCGTATTATCTTATAACACCCATATCACTGTATTACACGAAAATGATCAAAATTCGCGAAAACGCGAAATTAAATTTTGCGAAAAATAATTCTGATCGAAGCAACGATGCTATCCAGCATCATGCTTATTCATTTCAGATAATCAAATTTTCAGATTAAGAAATAATTTGTCAAAAATAACAGCAAGTTAATAAGAAGCCATTTTTTGGGAATATTAAAGTACACTATATATTTACAGAGCTCCTAAACCAATAAATGTCACGATGATCACCCAAGATCAGCTTCATTTTTGGTTCTGTAAGTTAGGGCTTGGAATGTCAAGACCAATTCCTTTTTATTGCTCTACGAATACGAATACAAGCGACAAATATCCCTTGGTTTGGCTTTGTGCACGCATTTAGAATTAAAAAAGGTAATTTGAAAAATGAAAGACACGAAGTGAGGATTTCATGTTATGGGTTAACCCTATTTTTATCAGGAGGGGGGTGTTTTCCACCAGGCTGGCACTCTTTAGACAATAGCTCACTGAAAATTTTTATTAACACTCTGAAAGTTTTTGACTTTTAATATAATCCTATTAGCAGCATGTATACCAAATTTTACAATTATACACCTACCAGATCAGGTTTTATGACTTTTTTGTGCAGGCATATCATAAAATCCAGCTAAAACCCTGTAAAATCCCAAAATCTTAAATTTAGCATAACTTTTGATCTAGCCATCCAACTGACTTCAAATTTTGACAGGTTATAGGTATTAATGATAAATTTTAAAAAATATTTAAAAAAATTTCAAAAACTGCTGACGTCATCAAAAATGACGTCATTGTTTTTTGAAAAAATTTACTCATTTTCTGCATGGATTTTAAACCTTGATTTTATTAGTATGGTAAAAACCGGCAAATATGTTAAAGATATTATTTTTGGCTTTTAGAAATTTAAAACAGAATTGAAAAATCTCCATTCGTTCAACTTTAATTGCTATTTTATTGAACATAACTTTTTCATTGGACAGCGATAATTGTGAAACTTTGTGATGACGTCATCACCTTTATGATGACGTCATCAACCTAATTTTTTTTCTTTGAGCTCATTTTATGATAGAGAACATTTGTGCCAAATTTCAAGTCCATACCTTTTCTAGATCAAAAGTTATGCAAGGCTGGTGGATAACACCCCCCCCCCTTGAGAATACAAAATCCGAAAAAGCCTGATAATAATAGGGTTAAGCACTCGACCACGGCTTATCACAAAATGTTTCAGCTACAATCGGTGCTGAAATATTTGGCACAAAAGGGGAATTCCCTCAAAACTATAAAACCGCAAGTGATTTTAAGTGCTTTGAAGTACGGTTCGGATATAGAGTTTTATCATTAGACTTAAGACCTTAGGATCTCAGGATTTAAAAGCTCAAATTTGCTCCAACAAGGCTGAGAATATAGCCTGAAAGCCACTTAAACCCTCCCAAATCGAAAAATCCAATGAAACAAAGTGGAAGTATTGAAACTGCAATTCTCGTCCGATCTTTGAATTCTGAAAAACGTTAAAATACCATGATGATTTGTATGGATTGCTATAGATTTTCATAATCAACGTCTACTATTCTTTTTAAGGTAACACAAGAGGGAATGGAAAAAATGCCTGAACCAGAGAAAATGGCAATGGCAATTGAAGAGCCCAAGGCAGAGGTAACGTTCTGTTTTTTAAATGGACTACACAGAAATGTTGTTGTTATTTGGTCGATACGCTGTGATTTCCTTTTAGACAAATTGATGTAAAGGTCTGATTTTGTAAGTTATTTTGTCTCAAGCTTCATCCTGCACTGAGTTTCAATTCCATACAAAGTCAAATTATATCGTGATTCTATTTTCTATTTTCTTGTCTTATCCAATATTTCTTAAACAGACAGACAAAGACTTCGGTTCCAGATATTTTAAATGTCCTTATAGAATCGACACATCTGTTTGTTACGCTACCTGAGTTTGATTGTGTGTTACTGATGCATTTCAATAGGTTGGATCAAAGCAAAAACGATCGGTTGGTGAAGCAATGGGTTTGAGACAAGATGACCATGAATATGATGATTTCGTGATTGAAAGTGAAGGAGAAATCCAACGAGATCCAGTGGAAGACATGGGTCTTCATGATCAACAAACAGAACCCGTTGAACAACAATCTCAACAACAAACAGTAGCTGCCGAGCAACAGCCAAATTCTGTTGAACAACAGTCAGAACAAGATGTCGAACAGCAACCAGAATCTGTTGAACAACAGCCCGAAGCTGTTGAGCAAGAACCAGAAGCTGGTAAGCAAAGGCGAGAAACTGTTGAAACACATGAAGAACCACAACAAAATGATGTTGAATCTACTCCAGAAGCTGTCGAAGCTCCATTAGAAGCTGTCGAAGCTCCACAAGAAGCTGTCGAAGCTCCACAAGAAGCTGTCGAAGCTCCACAAGAAGCTGTCGAAGCTCCACAAGAAGCTGTCGAAGCTCCACAAGAAGCTGTCGAAGCTCCACAAGAAGCTGTCGAAGCTCCACAAGAAACTGACGAAGCTCCACAAGAAACCGTCGAAGCTCCACAAGAAGCCGTCGAAACTCCACAAGAAGCTGTCGAAACTCCACAAGAAGCTGTCGAAACTCCACAAGAAGCCGTCGAAACTCAACAAGAAGCCGTCGAAACTCCACAAGAAGCCATCCAAACTCCACAAGAAGTTGTTGAACCTGAACCAGAAGTAGTTGAGCAAGTCGAGCCGGAAACCGTGGAAACAACTGAACAAAAAATTGAATTTCAACCAGAAGAAACAGCTCAAGAACCAGAGATTGTGGTAGAAGCTAGAGAAGAAATAATGGAACATCCAGAACAAATGGCTATTGAAGATACACCAGAACCAGTTGTAGAACCCCAAGAAGAAGAAAGTGCTAAACAGGAAGAGGAGAAAGTTGCTGACAGCAGTACTGAAGAAGTAGAATCTGATTACAAAGAAGGATCTGTTTGCTCGTATTGCAAATCATGCAAGGTAATGATTGTATTCTTCTCAATAGGCCTTTTTATAAATTATTTTGAATGCAACAGCTGCTTCTTCTTGAAACCATTACCAAGGTGATCAAATCCCTTGAGTCTTCAAGTGTCACTTTTGAAATAGTGTATTTCTTATGAACTCCTCTGGGAATCAATCATCATAGCAATATTTTCCAAACGAGGTAAGCATTGCTCGTGACGTAATTTATGAAAAAAGGTCTATTGACCAATCATACATAACCCTATAATGGTCTTCGCATTTTCCTTATAGTTACCGATAAACATTACCAAGGCTTATCTATCTTGGTAGACATAATTATTATGTTGGTTGGACACCCAACCTGTATTCAAACAGACCTAACAATCTGTTCTTAAAATCGTTGTTTCACTAAAATGTACGTAATTTGGTTTTCTTACGTTTTTTTTTTCAGGATTGTGACAAAGATTTCTGTTCAACACAATGCCCATGTCAAGATAAAGACAATGTCGAACAATGCCAAAAATGTGGAGTAAGTGTATCTTATTGTCACCCTAAACTAATTTCGTCAAACGTTTCAATAGGAGATGAGAGATACTCGAAATCGAGTATTCATTTTCAGTTTTTCTAACTCCTGGGACAGCTTTTTTCTACACTCTACGAAACTCATCCCACCTCTATACTCAACCAACAGATTGACACCACTCGCGACACTTCTGTTTTATTTTGGTCAAAACATTACCTACAATATTAACAATATGTTATATTATTATCGCTGTTTGTTTTTCTAGAATTGTCGTTATTGTTCATTATGTGACACCGTCTGCAAAACAGTCTGTAACCCAGGTAAGTGACTTGTTTACCTTGTTGTGATGCATTTTGCTGAGTACATAATACATTTTAAAGTGATATACCCAAAATGCTTTGCAACGGGCTGAGTACACATTACACGTTTTTTTTAATAAGAACATCCTAAAATGCTCTTAACGTATTCTTAACATTTTGGCCATCGAAGCCTTATGTTCTTATATAGTCTGTTCCTATAAAAATAAAACGTGTACATATTAAAGAGAAATACCCAGAAAGCTTTGCAACGGGGGCTCCCTATCTCAAATAGCTATTTGTTATCTGTTATTTGTTATTATCTCCTATGCAGTGATCTCTGACTTAGGTTTGGGCCTTTTCCCACTTAGTAAGGAGTATGTCTGGTCTTGTCTCGGACAAAACATTTGGTGACCAACTTTGTTTTCTTTCTTTTGAATTTTCCATATCAAGAACAAAAAGCTTTGCTCTTTTTTATCCTTTGAAAATTTGAATAAAACAGGAAATCACTTTTATAAAAAAAAACATTAAAAAGTTGTTTTTTTCTTTTTACAGGTGGTTTCTTAGATTCATTCACTGGTTCAATTTACAAGTGAGTATTTTTTTACCTTCGAGTAGTTCTCGTCATTTGAATCAATCCTCTTTCATGTACACGGTTAACATTATTTTAATATTACCTTTTAACGTTAATATTATTTTAATCTATCGTACCCAGGACCTAGAGCACAACGCCGTTACAACGTTCATTAAATGTTAAAAACTTGTAGAATCGAGCTTTCAGATTTTGATGGAAGTATGATTGTACAGAACAAGATTTCATTGCTTAAAGTCATACAACAATAATTTAGAATTTAAAAATCACATTCCCATGAATGATTTTAAAAGTTTTAAATAATTTTGCTGTGAAATTTTACAGAAATTTCATTGTCATGATTTTGCTTAAAAGTTATATGGACCACGTTTTGACGTTTTTGCCTCGATTCCCCCTGGGTTTGTTAGAAAAACAATTTCTTCCCCTCCCCCCTCCCCCGATTTTCAATCCATTTGAGATGAGACCAACAAGAGGCAAATGAATTAAACCTTGTTTTGTTGTTTTTCTTTTTCAGTATGTTTCCATCCAAGACCAAAAGAGGAAGACATGGAAAAAACGAAAGAGTTCATTAAAGAATATCTGTAAATATGTAATAATTTCATACTAGTAGCTAACTATTGCTATTTTCTCAAGATACTGTCATAACGGGCAGAAATGCAGTAAAAAGATGTGCAGGAAAAAAAATTGGGGAGCCAAGAAACGGAATCCAACTTTGGGTTAAATGGGTCTTAGAGGTTATGTAGTGATTTAGTTTATTTTAGTTCATTTTTGGTTTAGACCAACGTTTTAAATTCTTAACTATCCCAGGTAATGTCGGAAAATTTTTATTGTCCTTTGTCCTTTGTCAAATTTCAACAAAATATTCAGATTTTATTTTAAGTATAGTATTTTAATGTAGAGAATCATTATTTATTATATTTACTAGTATTGATTGACTTTTCAAAAACAAAAACATTACGTGATATTCAGGATCTTAAAAATTGAGATTAATTTTTCAAAATTTCTTCATTGATCGATCATTTATTGACAACCTGTGTATGATCAAGTGAATCTCAAAATTTGCTCGGCCTATTGTTTGTTTTAATTTTTTCTTTGGAAGGGTTTAGCTGAGATGTTCTAAATTATATTTAAAATCACTTTAAGTCATTTTCAGTCGAGGATTATACCCTAAATAAGAGATATACTCTATTTAAGAGAAGGTCTCTTAAGTAGGAGATTTCTTTCTCTTAACTAGGAGACTTTTCTTTCTTCATTAATTTTTGGCCTTCCCATTATTTTGCGCAAGTTTTGAACTTCATACCGGGTGCGCCACAAAAAAGTTTCTCTCTTTAAAACTAATTTTCCCGAAATCTAAAAATTTTAAAAGAACCATTCCTATTCCATTTGAAAGAAGAAAGATAAACTTAAATCTTGATGGGTCATTTATTAAATTCAGTTCATTAGATCAAAAGTTATGCTCTATTGAATAAAAAAGTTACTTTCTGAAAGTGCTCAAAAACGTTAAAAATCGACCTATCAAATTAAACAGAAGCATAATTACATGATCACATCAGTATTTTCGTTTCAGTCATTAAAAATGATAATTAGCTGTCTAAATGACCTTTTGTTGTATAAAGGAAGATTGAATTTCAATAAAAGGCAGAAAATTCGTCGAAAAAAGCCAAAAAATCTGGTAAAATTCATAAAAGTACATCAAATATGGGTTCGAGGTACATCCAGCCTTACATAGACTTTATCCAGTCTAGAACAAAATATCTGGACGAAGATTTCGTTAAAAGTATATTGAAATGATTTTGATGAACATTTTAAACCCTTTCGTTCCATCAGTTTCAAAATTTATGTGTTTAGTTACTGAAAAATGGTCTTAATCATGTAAAGCCTCTTTGCGATTGCCAATTTTATAATAAAGATTTGATAGGTCGATTTTTAACGTTTTCGGGCACTTTCTGAAAGTAATTTTTTTATTCGATTGAGCATAACTTTTGATCTAATGAATCGAATTTCATAAATGACCCATCAAAATTTAAGTTTATCTTTCTTCTTTCCGATGGAATAGGAATGGATGTTTCTTAATTCTTAGATTTCGAGAAAATCAGTTTCAAAGAGAGAAACTTTTTTGTGGCGCACCCGGTAGATCGACTTAGCACGTTTTTTTCTCCCTTCTAGCAAAATTTGGTTGAGTTCTGCTTATGTTTCGTGGACCTAGGATGGTTAGGGTCTATCAATCTAAAGGCTGATCTACATCATGAGAATTTCGTGAAAAGTAATAATATAGATCGGGCCATATTTAAGAAACGCGTTTAAGCGCGGTCAAAACTTATTTTTAAAATTACGTCAACACATGCAAATGAGGCTATTTATGGTTTTTCCAAGTTTGAAAAAGAATGAAAACGTATTTTATTTTGGTTTTTGGGTCATTGGAATCCCGGAAACGTGATCTTTCACGTGATCTTATTTTCATATTGCGCAAATAGTCTGCTCTGAAGTAAATTGGTGAAACGTACAGAATTCTCCTAGTTTAGGTAACGTTCTCTTAAATAAGAGACTGAAAATCTCCTAAATAAGGTAATCCTCTAACTTGGGTATTCTCTTATTTAGGGTATAATCCTCGACTGATTTTGTGTTTCTTGATTTAAACAAAAAGTTGTGACACTATATATTTTTAGAGTAGTTATAATATTTGTAGTTTTTTCAAATTGTTTTATTCAACAAAATTTGTACCGTAATTCTTTTCAAAAAAGAACTCAATTCAATTCAAACTAATTTTCAAAACAAAAATGAAGTCATGTACAGTAGGCCCCAAATTTCAATTCCCTAATTAAAATTGTCCATATCAACATTCGATAATACTCGGAGCATCACGATTCGTTTTCATCGATTGAAATCGTTTCCTACAGAATCGACTTGTTTGTTTTTTATCGCGTTCTTTAAAACCAACTGAAGTCGTTTGTTTTAACGGAGATCTCGATCGTCTTTTAAATTCGTTATGAGAAGGTAACTTTTCTTCTTTATTCTGCTGTTCAAATTTTCTGTCAAAATGCATGTATGTTTCTATACCAACAATGATTAACACAAAAGCCAGTATACTTATGTAGAAGTAGTATGTGGAAACGTATGGGCCTATTGAAACCAGTAATGTCACTAAACATATCGCTGGCGAAAGTTCATCAGCTACTCCTTTATATCCTGGTGAATCTTTGGCCATGAACGATCAAATACGAATAAATCAAATAAATGGTCCAAAGTCGTTTACACTGGGAAATTTCTGGTAGTCTACTCGACAAAATATTCGATTATCTATTTGGAACCAGTAAACTTTTGATCTGATGTTTGATAATTATTCTGTCAATTTTCTGCTATTTATCTTTTTAGTGAACACTATGAAAAAATAAAAATTAATATTTGTTTGTTGCTGTTTGAAACCATGGCATATGCTAGGTAAGCACCCCACGATCCTGTGTCACTCAAACCATGATTTTGAAATATATATTTGTCAAACTTTAAATCTTAATAAGATTTTTTTCTCTCTCAAAAACTAAATTTTGAACGTTGTTTTAAATATTCTATTTTGTTTGTTTTTCCGCCTTTTAACAATCGAAAATGAAATGAAACTCCTCTAAAGTATTCGACAGAAATCTGGCAAGAACCTTTAAACTGTGGCGTGATATTTAACCGAAACTTTATCACTTGCATTACAGATCCAGCGATTTTGAGTTTTGGAACATCCAAATTTAAAAACCAATTAAAAGTAAGAGATTTTCCATCACTGCTATTAAGCTCCTTTATTTTACCTGACAGACTGAACGTTGTGCACAATGTTTTCAAATTTGACACATAAAAGTCAATCAAACGACCTTTTGCGTGACGTCTCTTGGAAGAGATAATGTCAGGAAGATCATGGAAACCCATCACATTCGTTTTAACAACACTCAAGATGGTCTTCATTTTAATTATTCGCCCTCACTAAAAAAATATCTTACATTTTACCATCGAAACGTCCAACCTTTTTTGCCTCCTTTCTAATAAGCTTATCCATATTTTTAAAGGGTTTTAAACCCCATGCATAGTATACAAAACTACCCAAATTTTCAATAAATTGAAAATAAAAATTATTTTCTCTTTTTCTTTTCATTATCCTTGTTATATCTTATCTCTAATATGGTTGGTGCAATATGGTGTCTGTCTATACAATACTATTTTTCCCTCTCTTAGACTAAGTGTTCTCTCCCAAAAAATGTTTCTATTCTGTGTATCTGAGCTGATGTTACAGGGAAGGGAGAGCCAGAATAAATGAAACACTTTACCTCAAGTTTACTGTTCCAATTAGAATACGATTTTTCACGTCCAATAGCAAACTTGGAAAGAATATTAATGAACTTGTAGATGTCTTTAGATTTCTCCTTTTGGATTTCTTGTCCCGATATGTTGACATGTCAATGAAAAATGTAAACACCATTACCAACCTCGTTCTCAGGGCCTGATTCTCACTGTTTGTATAATTTTGATAGTCGTTTCGAATCGACCATCTTATATAAAAAGCAAATCGTCATTGGAACGAGGTTGCACTTATACGACTTCATAGCCTGTACCCGCTCGTATAATTGTTAGAAGACCCCTGTTTCCTTCAAGCCTAAAAAGAATTTGTTGTATATACTTTTTGCCAACACAAAATTGCCTTTAGTATCAACTGAAAAGTATGGCTGATACCAATAGATCGATAAATCCTCACTTGTTCAATAATGTTCTTCTAACTTCTAAATAATTGTTTCCTACTAGTTTAGGCGGAATAGCCTAAGGCTGATTTGTGTGAAGCACCTGGGCTGTTTGGAGCGAATTTATTTGACCAAAGTTGAGGTAAAAACTTAGAGGGTTGAACTTAAAAAATGGCCTAATTCACCTGAAAATTTGCACATACATACAGACATTCGCGAGCCTCTTATTACTTCATTCGTGTTTCTCAGGATGCATAAGTCAGTATTTTATTAGTACCTATACAACTAATTGATTTTAAGATTAAAATGTAAGACTATAAATATTCAGTGTTCTTACAAAAGAAATATATTAGTTCATTTTTCTTATCTTTCTTTCCATTTTAGCTCAGCCAACCACAAACTTTTACCAAGGAAAAAGAACATTGACTATGTTATCAAGATCTTCATTGTATTTGACAGAACCCTCCCCCATTTTACGGAACTCGTTCTATTGACTGGTATAAGGCTGTCATGTCCAAAACTCTACGATGGAGTTTTTGGTGAGTGACTACTTTTCGTGCCTGCCGATTTTGTCGAGTGAGTTTGTCAAATTTATTGCTTACTTTTTCTACTACCAATTGTATACAGTTTAGATGTTATTTACGTTAACACAAGTTAGAAAATCTTTTACTTGTTGACTAAGAATTGGTTGGCGCTTATCCTAGAAATCTAAGCTAGTTTGATTTAGTCACTAGGGTAAATCTGATGGTAAGTTGTGACTGAATAGGGCGAACTTAAAATTCGTAAATATGAAAAATCTTTAAAGCGTCGAAAACGCTATATTGCCATCAGCCGTAGCCTTGTGAATACGGGCTTAGTTAACTAGGCTAGTTGGCGCTGTCGATTATGGGTTAAATGCTTTTAATGAAATCTTGAACTTATGATTTATTTTTCTGTTCTGTATCTATGTTAGAAATTCTTCCATCTCAATGAAAAGTAGAGGTACCTCCGTCTCAAAGTCTAACCTAATTCAATAAGATATTAGGAATATGACAGGTGGAAAGTCCATTTTTTTCATCATGAGACAAGAAAGTTTGGTTTGACCACTGTCTTCTTGTCGGTGTCGGTGTTTTACAATCACCAGTCATTTAATACCAATTCTCTTTTTCAGCAGTATAAAGGTTTGAAAGATGTTAAGAGGGTCAAGTGATGCAGCTGTCAACACACTCCGTTTCATTGTTAACCCTGTACCGGTATGATAAAATTTTTTAACAGACCCAATGGGACATCCTCCCACTTGAAAAATGTGCCAAAATATCGCCCCCGGTGGCCAATTATACTTCTATTTTTGTCCCTGCTAAAATAATCAAACAAACAAATCCTCACTGCTTAATATTTTGCTAGTTTTTCCACCCCTCCTAACTTGAAACTTGAAGACATTTTCTGAATTGCAAACAATGGAATTTAAATTCCAAGCCATAAAAGAATATGGGATTATCGAAGAATATCACCCCTCCCCCTTATACCAAACTTAACAAAGATTCTCAGGTTCACTTCCTGGCAGCCAACTTCCTATACTAAATACTGATAACTTACAAAATCTAAATGGGCAAATTGACATATTGAATAGGTACATTTTCCGAATGAAATGTGATAATTTTTCATAACTCAAATATTACTTTAATCTGTTTAATCCAAATACGAATTTTCTAGTGTTTTGGAAAAAATGGCTGCTATTATTGGGTACTGGGGGTCTCCTATAGACTCGAATGATTACTGTTTTTCTCGGTATTCTGGTTAAGATTCGGCTGTGATAAGCATAATTGATTTTCTTTGATCACACAAAAATATTTTCAAACCAAGATGTCCTCTTTATATACAGATTCCCAATCTCGTACCCAGAGCTACTAGAACCCACATTTAAATTTCACTGATGATCGTGATACAAGAGAACTAAAAGGGACTTGGCTCGAGTTTAACAGAATCCATTTGATTGGTATTGTAAACTAATTTCAAGGTGTTCAATCTTAAGTCTAATGTTAAAACTCAGAGTTAAAACTACCAACCTAAGTTAGAGCACTTCCAAATTGATTGTGGCTATAAGGTTTTGTGGGAATTCCCCTTTTTTCTCAAATATTGACCTTGATTGTACCCCCCATTTTTTCTCGTTTCTAGAAACGTATTGCAAACGTGTACTTGATCATCGTGTTACGTGTTATCACGTTACTTCTCATTTTCTCATCATGTGTTATCAATACTTTGGCATTGATTCTTCGACCTTGGCGATTGAATGTGTTTCGTGGTGATCAGATGGAGATAGGTGTATGGACCATTTGTAGAATCACCAAGAAATTTTATCAATGTTATGATGATTGGTATGAAAATCATTATGAACGTAAGACAATGTGTTCTGTGTTCTTATTTGTACACCCCTGTCTCATCGAGCTGTTTTATAAACCGAAATTTTTAATAAACAAGATGGGAAATCTCTGCTCAAAATTGCGAGGGGGGGTTACCAGTTTCATGGTCAAAGCCAGTTACACTACTTTATGATTTTATAAAAAAGCGAACTAAGTAACGGACTGGGTTCGAGTTTGGGGGTGTACGAGTTTTCTTTTATCTGTTGGCATGACGACCTTCTGTGTCAATCAAATGAGCAATGTGATGACACAATATAAAGATTTAAGCGATTCCTGTTGTTGGTGATTTACGATAAAAAGTGTCAGTTTTTAATACGCCCCCCCCCCTTAATAGACCTTATCGGAGTTTTTGATTTTTCTAAAAAAGCGATGCATTGTGGGATTGTTTCGAGTGTATTACAATAGAAATCTCTTAGGAATTCCTCGAGGGAATTCTATTGTAATACACTCGAAACAATCCCACAATGCATCACTTTAAAAAAAAAATCAAAAACTCCGATAAGGTCTATTGGTATATTTCAACCTAACTTGGAAACTTCGTTCGCCTCAATTCCTTGTCAGCTGAAACTATCAATATTGTGGCAATACTGACATTACCTCACAATGAATTTCTTTCTGACATTTCTATTTAATTTCTTAGCTTGGTTTTTCGCTTGGCGTTGGTTACAAGTTACAACATCAATAATTTTGATGGTGACATTTTGTTATATTTGCGTGGAGATGGCAAGAAAACGTAATTTTGATGTACCGTGGTTGAGAGGTTCACTTGGTTGCTCCGTAGCTGGTAAATGATTTTCAATTGAATTTTTGCAGTAACTGATACGATCGAGTCGTATCACTCATAAAAATATACTTTTGATTTAAAACGCTAATTCAACAGTTTCCAGAATCCTTGAATATTTTAAGATACACTAAGAAATAAATATCAAAAATTGGGTCTTAATTATAAGCAGAACTTAAAATGATGAGATTTATGCCATGGTATGCACGATTTTGATTAGGTAGTGATTTTCGCCAAATACGGCGAAAAGACGCCATCAGACATATAAAGAATTTTCTTACGAATAAATACTAATCTAAACATCATCTTATTTACTTCAGGAGGTCTTCATTTCTGTTCGTTTATTTTGTTTTACTACAAATTTGAATGGGAGTTTGCAGAAGCGGATTTTGGATGGCCAATCATGGGTTGGAATGAAGAAACACCCGATACAGATGGTTACATTGAAACAACAGGGTAAGAAACAGCAAATCTTGTACCCAGAGCCACTATCACTACTTTTTGATTTTATTGATAGACGTGATACAATCTTTCATGGGTTTCATCCACTGACCTTTATATATACCCTGGACAAAGCTTCTCAATCCCAGCCAAGCAAAATCTTTGATCGGAGTTTTTTGAAAATTGGTACCCTAATGTCGGCACTACTCGATAGCGGTGTATATGCATCGAGAGCGCTAGGTATACTTTTCCTCAAATTATTTTGATGATGTAGCGGCGTTAGACGTTAATTTTTAACATTGCAATGGCTTCTCCTTGGGTACCAATTCTAAAAAAACTCCAATCAAAGATGGCAGATATTGTTTGGTCCAGGGTTATATAAAGGTCAGTGGTTTCATCAGAATCATAAAAAAGCTAACTAAAGGAACCGGGTTCGAGTTTGGTAAGAAACAGCAAACCAATTTCAAGAAGAAATGAAGTGGAATCTCCATAACCCAAACAAACACGAGGAATGCAAATTTGCTCAAAATTTTGAGGTTTAGAGACTTGTTTATAAGGCATTTTTTACCGAAGGGACTTTACTTAAAGAAACATTAGAGGTATGGAGACTCCACTGCTGTTAGCTTTTCATTAGATTTTAGGAATCCCTTCTGAATTTTTGTAAACAATAGAATTCAAATCCAATCCATTTACTGTATAAAGGTATAAACAAATGATTTCTCATCCCAGTAGGCATTTAGCGGTGGCATTTTACTCCCCCTGGTTAGAATAGTCTTACCGGCTCACCAAGGCAGGGATGTTCGCCATCTTTTTTAGTTAGGGTTAATAATGATATCAGCCTGGTATCAACTCCGATAATTCTTTGACGTATGTCCAGCTAGAAGGAAAATGTCAAATTGACATCAAATAGAACCCCTAAATGAAACATACTATCCTTGCGCACATATAGCCTACGTATCTATATATCAAATGATTTAATATAAGGGAGATAATAACGACATAGGACATGGGGTCCCTATACCCCCGTGGACATACCCCAAACCCGTGTCATTTGTTTCATTCGTTTCATTTTGACTTTAAGTCATTTTGACTTTAAGTCTCGAAAAAGAGGAGAGACCCCCGCAACCTCGTCCCCGTGTATCCCAGGCTTTATTTACGTTACTGATTGACGCCAGAGAATACCCTGGTGTTGGCTGATGCGAGTTCCCCCTCTCAGAGGGGGAACTTCTCAAAACAATACGTCATAAAAAAATCTGACGTTACAAAGTTACACTGCAATGCAATGGTTTCAAACCCAGGAACGAATGAAATCTGACGTTTTGTTTTTGAATTACGTAATCTTACGCGTTCGAAAACCAGCCAATGCCAGGGTATTATCTAGCGCTATCAGTAAGCATAAAAAAGCTGATAATGCGCAGGGAACGAAGTTGAGACCCCCGTTCTTTTTATTCTTTTTGTCATTTTGGCTCAATAAGGCCGGGGGTCATAGGGCATAAGGGGTCCCTATACCCCCGTGGACATACCCCAAACCCGTGTCATTTGTTTCATTTGTTTCATTTTGACTTTAAGTCATTTTGATTTTAAGTCTCGAAAAAAAGGAGAGACCCCTTGTTCTTTTTATTCTTTTTGTCATTTTGGCTCATTTAGGCCGGTGTCATAGGCAATAAGGTTTCCCTATACCCCAGTGGACATACCCCAAACCCGTGTCATTTGTTTCATTTGTTTCATTTTGACTTTAAGTCTCGAAAAAAAGGAGTGACCCCCGTTCTTTTTATTCTTTTTGTCATTTTGGCTCAATAAGGCCTGGAGTCATAGGCCATAAGGGGTCCCTATACCCCAGTGGACATACCCCAAACCCGTGTCATTTGTTTCATTTGTTTCATTTTGACTTTAAGTCTCGAAAAAAAGGAGTGACCCCCGTTCTTTTTATTCTTTTTGTCATTTTGGCTCAATAAGGCCGGGGGTCATAGGGCATAAGGGGTCCCTATACCCCAGTGGACATAACCCAAACCCGTGTCTTTTGTTTCATTTGTTTCATTTTGACTTTATGTCTCGAAAAAAAAGGAGAGACCCCCGTTCTTTTTATTCTTTTTGTCATTTTGGCTCAATAAGGCCTGGAGTCATAGGCCATAAGGGGTCCCTATACCCCAGTGGACATAACCCAAACCCGTGTCATTTGTTTCATTTGTTTCATTTTGACTTTAAGTCTCGAAAAAAAGGAGTGACCCCCGTTCTTTTTAATCTTTTTGTCATTTTGGCTCAATAAGGCCTGGAGTCATAGGCCATAAGGGGTCCCTATACCCCAGTGGACATACCCCAAACCCGTGTCATTTGTTTCATTTGTTTCATTTTGACTTTAAGTCTCGAAAAAAAGGAGTGACCCCCGTTCTTTTTATTCTTTTTGTCATTTTGGCTCAATAAGGCCTGGAGTCATAGGCCATAAGGGGTCCCTATACCCCAGTGGACATAACCCAAACCCGTGTCATTTGTTTCATTTGTTTCATTTTGACTTTAAGTCTCGAAAAAAAGGAGTGACCCCCGTTCTTTTTATTCTTTTTGTCATTTTGGCTCAATAAGGCCTGGAGTCATAGGCCATAAGGGGTCCCTATACCCCAGTGGACATAACCCAAACCCGTGTCATTTGTTTCATTTGTTTCATTTTGACTTTAAGTCTATAAAAAAAGGAGAGACCCCCGTTCTTTTTATTCTTTTTGTCATTTTGGCTCAATAAGGCCGGGGGTCATAGGGCATAAAGGGTCCCTATACCCCAGGGGACATACCCCAAACCAGTGTCATTTGTTTCATTTGTTTCATTTTGACTTTAAGTCATTTTGACTTTAAGTCTCGAGAAAAAGGAGAGACCCCCGTTCTTTTTATTCTTTTTGTCATTTTGGCTCAATAAGGCCGGGGGTCATAGGCCATAAGGGGTCCCTATACCCCAGTGGACATACCCCAAACCCGTGTCATTTGTTTCATTTGTTTCATTTTGACTTTAAGTTTCGAAAAAAAGGAGTGACCCCCGTTCTTTTTATTCTTTTTGTCATTTAGGCTCAATAAGGCCGGGGGTCATAGGCCATAAGGGGTCCCTATACCCCAGTGGACATACCCCAAACCCGTGTCATTTGTTTCATTTGTTTCATTTTGACTTTAAGTTTCGAAAAAAAGGAGTGACCCCCGTTCTTTTTATTCTTTTTGTCATTTTGGCTCAATAAGGCCTGGAGTCATAGGCCATAAGGGGTCCCTATACCCCAGTGGACATACCCCAAACCCGTGTCATTTGTTTCATTTGTTTCATTTTGACTTTAAGTTTCGAAAAAAAAGGAGAGACCCCCGTTCTTTTTATTCTTTTTGTCATTTTGGCTCAATAAGGCCGGGGGTCATAGGGCATAAAGGGTCCCTATACCCCAGTGGACATACCCCAAACCCGTGTCATTTGTTTCATTTGTTTCATTTTGACTTTAAGTCTCGAAAAAAAGGAGTGACCCCCGTTCTTTTTAATCTTTTTGTCATTTTGGCTCAATAAGGCCTGGAGTCATAGGCCATAAGGGGTCCCTATACCCTAGTGGACATAACCCAAACCCGTGTCATTTGTTTCATTTTGACTTTAAGTCTATAAAAAAAGGAGAGACCCCCGTTCTTTTTATTCTTTTTGTCATTTTGGCTCAATAAGGCCGGGGGTCATAGGGCATAAAGGGTCCCTATACCCCAGGGGACATACCCCAAACCAGTGTCATTTGTTTCATTTGTTTCATTTTGACTTTAAGTCATTTTGACTTTAAGTCTCGAAAAAAAGGAGAGACCCCCGTTCTTTTTATTCTTTTTGTCATTTTGGCTCAATAAAGCCGGGGGTCATAGGGTATAAAGGGTCCCTATACCCCAGTGGACATACCCCAAACCCGTGTCATTTGTTTCATTTGTTTCATTTTGACTTTAAGTCATTTTGACTTTAAGTCTCGAAAAAAAGGAGTGACCCCCGTTCTTTTTATTCTTTTTGTCATTTTGGCTCGATAAGGCCTGGAGTCATAGGCCATAAGGGGTCCCTGTACCCCAGTGGACATAACCCAAACCCGTGTCATTTGTTTCATTTGTTTCATTTTGACTTTAAGTCTCGAAAAAAAGGAGAGACCCCCGTTCTTTTTATTCTTTTTGTCATTTTGGCTCAATAAGGCCGGGGGTCATAGGGCATAAAGGGTCCCTATACCCCAGTGGACATACCCCAAACCCGTGATGGTACGATCGACAATACGCTTCTGAAACAGCCGACGTTGCCCGATCGACAAGGAGAATAGAGGGCCGTACCGATATTTACCACAGACGATTCTCGAAGAATGACGTCTTCCGCCTCGAAAAAAGAACATCATACTGTTTTTACCGCCGGAGCTTGATTTAAAAAGAGACTCATGTACAAACTCACGAAATTGACCAAAACCGAGCGTTGGACTTGGAGAAGGAGAAGAAGAAGGAGAAGAAATTTTACCGTTTTATTTTTAACAAATATTTCCTATATAAATTTTAACCCCAAGAGTGTGCATAGTCGCATGCTTTCAAACTCAAATCAACCCCGTGACAAACCATTCTAAAACGGAGCAGGACTACCATTTTATTGTGACAGAAAAAAATATGGAATTCATTTAGTATAATAAGATAAGATACCTGTTCCCTGGCTAATTAATATCCAAAGCACGACTTCTTCGTCAAAGCCACGCTTGACGTGCACAAATGAGTGCTCCATACATGAAGCAAAAAGCGAAATTATTGACAAAAAGATGACGGTCGATTCTTGATTTAGATGGGTCGACACCCCTCAAAATACGTAGTTAATCGTCTTATTACGTTCCACGCATTTCATTATTAAGCTTTGAAACATGAAAAACAAAGCTTTATTAAGACCTGATTCGTTCATATATCTTTCTATACGACGGGTATAGCCTGATAGAAATTCGAGCCGTTACTAACAACCCTGCGGGGCCTAAGGCGCCGAGTATACACCCGGCACAGTGACAAGCCCTTAAAATGCGTAATTAATTGTCGTATTACGTTCCATGCCTTTCATTATTAAGCTATGAAACATTAAAAAAAAAAAACTTTATTAAGACCTGATTCGTTCATATATTTTTCTATACGGCGGGTATAACCTGATAGAAATTCGAGCCGCTACTAACAACCCTGCAGGCCTAAGGAGCCGAGTATACACCCGGCACAGTGACAAGCCGTCAACCGACATATACATCCCTCAAAATACGTAGTTAATCGTCTTATTACGTTCCAAACATTTCATTATTAAGCTTTGAAACATGAAAAAACAGAGCTTTTTTTAGACCTGATTCGTTCATGTATTTTTCTATACGACGGGTATAACCTGATAGAAATTCGAGCCGTTACTAACAACCCTGCGGGGCCTTAGGCGCCGAGTATACACCCGGCACAGTGACAAGCCGTCAACTGACGTATACACCCGGCACAGTGAAAAGCCCTCAAAATACGTAATTAATCGTGGTATAACCTTCCATGCCTTTCATTATTTAGCTATTAAACATTAAAAAAAAAAACTTTATTTAGACCTGACTCGTTCATATATTTTTCTATACGACGGGTATAACCTGATAGAAATTCGAGCCGTTACTAACAACCCTGCGGGGCCTAAGGCGCCGAGTATACACCCGGTACAGTGACAAGCCGTCAACTGACGTATACACCCGGCACAGTGACAAGCCCTCAAAATACGTAATTAATTGTCGTATTACGTTCCATGCCTTTCATTATTAAGCTATGAAACATTAAAAAAAAAAAACTTTATTTAGACCTGATTCGTTCATATATTTTTCTATACGACAGGTATAACCTGATAGAAATTCGAGCCGTTACTAACAACCCTGCGGGGCCTAGGGCGCCGAGTATACACCCGGCACAGTGACAAGCCGTCAACTGACGTATACACCCGGAACCGCGACAAGCCCTTGAAATACGTAATTAATCGTGGTATAACCTTCCATGCCTTTCATTATTTAGCTATTAAACATCGAAAAACAAAGCTTTATTAAAACATGATTAGTTCATATATCTTTATCTTCGACGGGTATAACATGATAGAAATTTGAGCCGTTACTAACAACCCTGTAGGGCCTAAGGCGCCGAGTATACATCCGACACAGTGACAAGCCGTCGAAATACGTGATTAACTGTGACGTATACGTTTAAAGTCAGCTACAAAACATTATAAATTTAAATGGTTAAATACTTATGGATTGGATTCTTATAAAGTTGGTCCTTATAAATGAAATAAAATGTCCTCAAAAGTATGTTACCATTTGTTTACTTTGCAAAAATTAATTAAAACTAAAATAAACAAAGTTATATGCCTTACTTAAAAAAAGAATTTTGAATAATTAAAATGAAATATGAATAAACCATACTCCCTCAATTTCTCGAGATATGAAAGTTTATTGAGCCTTATTGATCCAAAATGACAAAAAGAATAAAAGTTCAAAATGAAACAAATGAAACAAATGACATGGGTTTGGGGATATGTCAATTGGGGTATAGGGACCCCTTATGCCCTATGACCCCCGGCCTCATTGAGCCAAAATGACAAAAAGAATAAAAAGAACGGGGGGTCTCTCCTTTTTTGAGACTCAAAGTCAAAATGAAACAAATAAAACAAATGAAACAAATGACACGGGTTTGGGTTATGTCCACTGGGGTATAGGGACCCCTTTTGTCCTATGACCCCCGGCCTTATTGAGCCAAAATGACAAAAAGAATAAAAAGAACGGGGGTCTCTCCTTTTTTTTCGAGACTTAAAGTCAAAATGAAACAAATGAAACAAATGACACGGGTTTGGGGTATGTCCACTGGGGTATAGGGAAACCTTACTGCCTATGACCCCCGGCCTAAATGAGCCAAAATGACAAAAAGAATAAAAAGAACAAGGGGTCTCTCTTTTTTTGAGACTCAAAGTCCTTATTGAGCCAAAATGACAAAAAGAATAAAAAGAACAAGGGGTCTCTTTTTTTTTGAGACTCAAAGTCAAAATGAAACAAATGAAACAAATGACACGGGTTTGGGGTATGTCCACTGGGGTATAGGGACGCCTTATGCCCTATGACCCCCGGCCTCATTGAGCCAAAATGACAAAAAGAATAAAAAGAACGGGGGTCTCTCCTTTTTTTTCGAGACTTAAAGTCAAAATGAAACAAATGAAACAAATGACACGGGTTTGGGTTATGTCCACTGGGGTATAGGGACCCCTTATTGCCTATGACCCCCGGCCTCATTGAGCCAAAATGACAAAAAGAATAAAAAGAACAAGGGGTCTCTCTTTTTTTGAGACTTAAAGTCAAAATGAAACAAATGAAACAAATGACACGGGTTTGGGGTATGTCCACTGGGTTATAGGGACGCCTTATGCCCTATGACCCCCGGCCTTATTGAGCCAAAATGACAAAAAGAATAAAAGTTCAAAATGAAACAAATGAAACAAATGACACGGGTTTGGGGTATGTCCACTGGGGTATAGGGACGCCTTATGCCCTCTGACCCCCGGCCTTATTGAGCCAAAATGACAAAAAGAAAAAAAAAAGAACTGGGGTTTCTTTCCAATTTATAGAAGCAAATTTTGAAATTTAACAAATGGGCACAGGGACCCTCGTATCCCTTGGCCCGATGGCCTCATGGGTCCATGTGGAGACAAACAAAGATCAAAGGTTTCCTTCACTTTTTTTATAAGAACCAAGTCTTGAGATAATCACATTTTTTGTTTTTTCTTAAATAAATTTGGGCTAGTTAAATTGATTTCAAATTATCTCCACAATACCAAGACAGTGGGGAAGGGTAGATAGCTCACTTGTACACCCTCATTGTCAAAAGGAAAATTTGAACTTTCATTTAATTTCAGTTTGACATATTCCCTTATACTGGACATGTATGGATTCTTTTAAATCTAAGCCAATCAATAATTTCGGATTTTATCTTTAGATTTCCTTATATCATGGCTTGGGTTGGTGAAATATTGATGTACATTTCAGCCTATTTATGTTTTTACACCAAATGTCAAGAAATTGCACATCTCAAAGAAACCAAGAAGCAACGAGAAAAAGATATCATCATGAAACGAATTGCTGAAGCTACAAATTGAAACTAAATCTGAGCTGGAACGCGTTCTATCAACATCCAGATGACGTCCTTTAACATCTAAATAATATAAATGTTGAAAGAGGTTTATCTCTTGCGCGCCAGCTGGGTTTAATTCTGAAAATAATTGTTTTAAAAGCTTTCTATTTATATAGATAAAGACTATTTTTGAGAAAGTTTTCATATCAACATATATCTAGAATTTGACCAATAACAGTTTAAGAAAATGTTTGCCTAAATTTTCAGAAATTTATAAGAAAAAATCTCAAAACTTGATAATCTCAGTAAATAAGAACTACCGAGAAAGAATTATGGGTTCTTGTAGAAGTCTGTAATTGTTTGATTTTTTCTTCAACAGGTCAGTATAAGCACATCACAAAGATTTATCAAGATTTAAGAGTAAAATAACATTAACAATTTTTGTATCATTTTAACTCAAAATATTTTATATTTGTACACCTTATTTACAACAAAAAATTTATGTGTATGAAAATATAAATAAAATATAAATATGTATCTATTTTCTGACAACAAAGTCCTTATAATCAAATTTTTGAACCTCTTTTTCATCTTTAAAGATACATTTATCGATCCTTGATTTTGGACTTCCTTCATATTTCAGCCAGCGTTTCCTGAATCAAAAAGTGTATACAACAGTCTCTACGTAACAATGTAAGACTTATTGACCAGTAAGAAGTATTTTTGGAGATTAAGTAAAAAAAAATCGCAAAAAATTTTCTGGATTTTATTTTGAAAAATGAGACTAAAATCAACTGAAAATAACCCTGGGAACTTTGAAATCAGTTTTTGCATAAGCAGTTATCGGTAATCGCTACCGTTTATCAAAATTTGAAGATTTTTCAATCCCCTCCCCCCATGTTCATAAAATGACAATCAATAATTACTTACATTTTATCGATGTCTTCTAAAGGACCTTGAACACATCCAACGACTGTGTTTTCATTTGTATTCATGACCCAACCAACAAGTTTCAAATCGATTGCAATCCTTTTGGTATGCTGAAATATGATTTACAAATTGTATGATAACTTTTTAAAAGAAAAACTTTTACTATGGGCGAATTCGTGAAATTTCTGTATTTCGGGAGAATTAACTTCAACAAAGGAACCTGTTAAATTATTTTGCAAGAAAAACTTCTTCAATTCGTGAAGTGTTATTTGTTTAAACTTCCACTTAAAAATTTTGTAAAACGGATTAGGGTCCAGACTTATTTCATATTATATACTTTAATGGGATAAATGTTCGTGGGGATGAAATTTCGCGCATGACACTATTAAAACGCAATATTTTTAGTGTCAAATTTTGATGTTCAAGGGCAAGGGTGTATTTTAAGAGCGTGTACTTTTTTTCGTCTTTTGATCAAGATTGATTAGACTACTCAAAAGGCCATTTCTGAAAACTTTCATAATGCTTTTATAACCCCCTGTTTCTAAACAAAAATCTCGAATAAAACCAATTAAGTCGATGAATTACAATTTTGGGCAAAATTAGTATATACACACATAAATATTCTTGGAAAAATAGGCTTGCAACTCCTGAAACGTTTTGCTGTCTATTTTAGCACTTTTATTCAAATTTTAATTTCTTACTGAAAATATACATATTGACTTACCTTTCTGAAAAAGACACCTAAAAGCAAAAAAAGAGAGGAAATATCAATCTGTCAGTCTTAATGCTCTTTTTACTTTTTTCCTGAGTTTTGGGTAGGCTACGCACATCCCCAAGCATACCTGAAATACCAAAAAAATTGTGCAGCTTTTCTAAAACGCTGACCTTTTTAGGGCTACTTTTAAAGCTGTTTGAGCTTTCTTTGACCAAAGATTTTCTGACTTAAAAACTTGAAATTTTCATGAACCCAAAGAAAATTAACAAATCGAAGTCTAAGCATATAAATAGGCATGAATTAAGGCTGAAATTGAAGTCATTGTGTTGTTACTTTCATTATTTGAAATTTTCATTCATTGAAAAAGAAAAAGAACTTCTTGTACCGTGAGATCGGGTAACTTGCATCAATGGAGGCTAACATGCATAGCCCTCAAATGAATGACCTGGCTGGTCATTAAAATACAAAGTTAAATCAAAAACAAAATGGTAGAGTAGAGCCGCGAGCCGAGCTGCGTAGTTCATTTGTTTTGAAATTTTGCTGCTTTGATTGGTCAGTCATTTGATGACTATGCAAGTTTCCCTCCAATGATGCAAGTTACCCGACTTCACGGTATTGCTGTGACACATACTCACAAAAGAAAAAAGAAAAGACACCAGGGGCAAGTTGGGACAGGAATATTGTAGACCATACCGTAACTTGGTCTAATGTCGATATCCCTCGTCTAAATTCGACACCCTTTTCTAGAGCTGAAAATAATAGAGAGGTCGAAACTATTTTTCTTTGCTTAGTGGTAAGAGAGGAAAAATTATTTTTCAATCACCGATTCCAACTTTCATATTATTCCTGTTTCTAAAGAAGGGTGTCTAAATTAGAAGACGGATGTCGAGATTAGACCAACTTACGGTACGCGGGTACGCCGCATCCCCTATAATAAAACATATTAAAGGGATTTCAGGATGTGATGGTATAGTGGTAGTCGACCTTGGCTTCTGTGCAAGAGGCCAGGGTTTGATTCCTACTCACGGCAGTTCACTTGGCAAGTCAACGTTCCTTCACCCGGGTCAACCCATGCCATGCAAGGGGAATTGAGTAGTCAGTTCAAGGTGCTGACGGGACGCTCGTTAGTAAGCGTTGCGAGAATAGGCCTCTAAAGCCTCCTGCAACTCAACCAAATAGAAATGGAAAAAAAAAAAAAATGTGTGCAGCCTAAGTCCCAGGGGGAGTGGGGGTAATAAAGCAAATGGAGGGAAGAGAAATGTACCAACCTTAAAGGTGCCTTTTTTGGACCTTCAAAGTCCCTGTCTAAGTCCTAAAAAGGCCAAAGGGTAATAAAAATCATAACATCTATTTTCAGAGATTAAGACAAGCTGTATAGCCCAACCAAAACAAGTATTAAGATGATATTGACACAAGAGCATTGATAATCCAAAGCTCCTTCCCTCAGATAAATAATTAAGGGTATACCAAACGGGATACCAAAGAACACAAGAATAAATACCTTGAACTTTACCAAAAACTTCGAATGAAATTGACTTTGCTGCAGCCATTTTGCTTTGATTTGTTTGCCGAAAACCATTCGTCAAGACAATGTCTCCTTCAAGCCTATCCACACTACAGTTCATAAATCTTAGGTTTATAACTAGGCTGTCGTGTAGACAGGCCATAAAAATACTTGTTGTTTCAATTCATGCCTTTTAGTCATTCTATTTGTACCACGATTGAAACAAAAATTGACATTTGAAAGCCAGCGAACACGGGAGAATAGCCTAAAACGGGAGAACACGTTAGGGAAATTTTCTGTGTGTTTTTCATTTCACAAATTCAACCATGACTGACCTAATGAAAGAAGAAGGTGTTGCTGCACTCTTAAAAGGAATCGATAGGTAAGACACATGTTAAAATTCAAAATAGAAAGGCAGTAATTAAACGCATTCTGTCTGGTCGGTAAGGAGGGGTTTAGTGTCGAAATTTCAAAATCATTTTCAAAATGTCAAACCAAGTTTAATGAAAAGCCCTTATCCTCAGAAAAAAAAAGAGGGGTCACTTATCTTTCAACCAATAGTAGGTTTTCAGATATTTCCTTTTAAAGTTCCATTTTTTTGAAGATTTCTGCTCAAAAACCTCCTGCCATCTTGTTAACATCTCCACAGCACACACTGAAATCGAAAGTGTTTTACAAAAAAATCTGCGCAGGAAGTTTGCGGCGAGAGTATTTTTCCTTAGTGCAAAAGAGACGGGGGTCACTATACCATTAACTTTCCCTTACTAGCGACTCCAGAAGTCAGGCAACTTTCGTTAAACGTCAAACCAAATGTTCATTTTTCCGTGAACTTTGAACCCTTCGAACATTTTTTCTATGTATGCTAAATCGTTCCGGTTTTTACTAAAAAAAAGCCCGTGATCTTAGCTTTCCAGCGGTATATAACACTGTGGACTCGGGCTAGACGGCAAATTGGTAATAAAGTACCAAACGTTTTTGCAACATTTTAAAAATTGTTTTCCGACGGGAGAAAAATAAGTACGACCCACGGCATGGCCCGAACATGTTCGGGCCTCTTGATTAATACTTTTTAAAAATGGCCTGCGCGGGCCCGCGTAGTTTCGGACCATGTTCGGGCCAGATTTTTGAAAACTTGCTACGATCGCGCGTGTAATTTCAGGACCCAATATTTATATTTTTAATTCCTTATTTTAGCAAACAAATTTAAAAATCTTCATCTTTATTCAAATATATATTATTCAAATATATACCAGACATCCTGTGCCCAAGTTTAGGAGTGACCATAAAGCCATTATGGTAATAACCGGGAGGGCACATTGCTATACATTGTGTATTGTTCAAATATAAAAGTTAATCATCTATTTTCCAATTAAGTTAGGAAAATTATTAAAAAGAATGATTTGAATCTTACATAATATGGTCTTCTTTTTATTCTTTATCCCGTTCCCTTTTCTCGTGGTCTTCTCCTATTCAAAGCAGAATTTTTCTGGATCGTTTTTTGTACTGTTATACAACTTTGTGAATCAAACTGGTATTTGGAACTTTGAATTTGTCTAATAAAAATATTTAACAATGGATGATGATAAACCAGGAAAGGTAAATATCAATTGTAAATACATGACCCGAACATGGTCCGAACAAAATGTTCCGGCCGATTCAATAATACTTTTTTGTGGCCCGTAAATAAGTTGCAACTATCGTTGAACAAATGTTTCTGGAAATGGAGGAAAATGTAGTTGAAGGCTGAAACTTTGTAATGTTTATCAGAAAAAGGGTGAGGAATTCAAAAATCACAATCGCTAATATTTTAGTTCTTTGATTTTCATGTAGTTTTTTTCACTTTTTTGCATGTGAATGTCCCAAAAAAAAGTTTATATTTCTGCCGAAATGGATTTTCTTTTCATTTGGGGTTTCTCCTTTCAGAAAAACTTATTCTTTACTTATAATATTTTGTTCCTCCATTTCCAGAGGCCCCTTGAAAATGGGTCCTATCACCTTTTTTGACTCATTTCAACCTTTTCCGAGCTAATTTTCTTCAAAAACAAAAATAAAACAATGCAATGTCTTCTTTTTTCAAAAAAAGATATATCTTTCGTTATTTTCATAAATATACAAATATTTTACAAATATTTTTATGTAATAATATTCTAACACCATCAAAGAATTCTCCCTCCAAATTTCAGGTCTCTAGCTACACTAGAAAAGGAGATATGCAAAATTAAAGAAGCCTGACTGGGAAATATCTTTTTTTTCTTTTTTGACACATTTTTCGAATTTTTCCAAGCTATAGTTTGTTATGTAGCAGTATGGTTATTAACACCACTGATTATACACAAATCATACCATAAGATAAACTGGTGTTACTTACTTTTTTGATACTTTTTGAAGGCTTCTTTGTTCGTCTCAACAATCATCCAATTTGAGAAATCCGATGATGGACCATGACTTTGATGCTATTTGAATCAGCTCTCCTAAGAGGAAAGTAATTTGGCAGCAGTGGCTCGTCCGGTAGTGAATTGAGAAAATGGTCCAATTGATGTTTAAACTTAGTTTTGGAGCAGTTTTTAAGGTTACGGATGGATTGTGGGAGGGCATTAAATAGTATGGGTCCTTCTTCTGACAGGGAGTCTCCATATGTTTTTTTGCCTTATGTTTAGATAACATTTTCTACCCAGTCTCTGTTATCGCATAGTTAAAATTTGGTACAAGCTGTTCTAGGATGCTCCAGGTGTAGAAAATCCTGTATCTTTCTCTGCGTTGCTCCAGGCTGTATAGTTTAAGTTCTTTGAGCTTCTCCCAATAGTTGAGATGTTGAAGTGTAGGGATTCAATTCAGGTAAGATTTTTGATGTGATTCCAGTTGTTGGATCAGATATCTTTTTGAAGGTGACCACAGATGGGAGCAATAGCCAATGTGTGGTAGTACCAGTGACTTCCAAAGAGTTAGCATTACTTGACAATCTTGTTTTGAGCGTTCAATGGATCCAAGCAATGATACTTTTGACTTTCTTGATCTGGTTTGTAATGTGTTTGCTGTATGTCATGTTCACATGCAGAGTGACTCCTAAATCCTTCACGTCCATCTTGGTTTCGATAGGAGAGCCAGTGTCTGAGAGGTAACTTTAGAATTATTTTAGTTCTTCATTTTTTCCGTATTTAAGATGTTCAAACTTCAAGCCATTGAGCTGCATGTTGTTTAATGATGTCCATTGATACACCACATCAAGGTCGTTTTGTAGAAATTGAACATCAGTGTTATTAGAGATCTCCTTCATCCATGGGGGGGGGGTCAACATTTATAATACCAACCCATAGCCCAAAAACCTGACTTTTGACCTTTTGAGCTAAGTTAACACCACCACCCCTAAATTGGTATCGATACCAACTTGAAAATCATAATTTTCAGAAAAAAGGGGGACCCACCCCCTATAATTTGGTATCGATACCAACATGACTTTTTGAATTTGACAAAATATCATGGGACCCACCCCCTAATTTAGTACCAATACCAATCTGACAAATTTGAGTTTAAAGCTGTTTAAAGGGAACCCACCCCCTCCCACACAAACAGGGTACTAAGAGAAACTTCAAAAACCTCATTTTTGAAATACTCTTTCTTCAACACAACACAAAAAATGTCATATGCTAAAATAGAAAATGACTGAAAACTGACAATATATAATAAAAACAAACCCAATGAAGCTAGCAAAATCAATCTGAATCAATATTATCTGAATATAATTGATGTGCAAAAGCTATTATTATTATTACATAATTTTAGAACAGAATAGATTCACTCATTACCAAATGCTATCACAGAAAAAATGCTTTTCCTTCAGGCTTGATCAAAAATAAAACTTGAAAATATCGATAAAGTCCAAAATAAACAAACTTCAAAGTCTTTAAACTTATTACTCATTTACAGTCATTATACTCAAAAGCTCAAAATCCAATTGAAACCTGTTTAGACTGATATGTACCCCGGGGTATTTTCTAGCTATAAGGGCAAAAATTAGGAAAGTTTTGCTGTCATTTTGATATGGATACCAACTTTCTGAATCATATTATTTAAAAAAAGGGGTACCCACCCCCTATTTTGGTATCAATACCAACTGAGGATAACTCTTTTTTTCTAAAAAAAGGGGGACCCACCCCCATCAATACCAACTTGACTTTTCAGACTTTTAAAGGAAAAAAGACACCACCACCCGGCTATGGGTCTGGTATCTGGATGTTGACCCCCCCTGCTTCATCAAACATGATGTATCGTGGGCAAATGAAGATAGAAATGAATGTAGGATGTTAGTGTCAATATCTTGGATCAAGGTTCAAAAGGTCAAAACTTTCCAGCCTGTGCTCTCTGTCATCTGTCTCTTCTTTTTTCCATTATATTAATAAAATAACTGGAGCTCCAAATGGTCTAAAACAACTTTCACTTTCGATTTATTTGGCATCTACGGTGGAGTTCTTCAGCTGATCGGAGTTGAACAATAGAGTATCCCGAGCCGTACTCCGGGCTATCCGAAGCCGGGTATTGAATGATGTCCTACTCCGGTTGGAACATCTTCCTTCTAGGGAAACCCCAAGTTGAATGTATTTTCTGCGGGAAAATACGCGACTTCCGACCGCCCTTGTTTAGTTACAGCTACAACCGCTAGACACAGGGAACGTACGTGGGTTTTCAGCTTCTAAACTTCAGTGTAAGTCCAGGGGTTTTTCCAACACTGCACAATGCCTCTGTTTGTACTTCTAAATTGATTTTTAGACAGGTGTAAGCGGTGATATTTAGCTAAAGGCTGAATTTTATACCGTGAAGTCGGGTAACTTGCATCAGTGGAGGGAAACTTGCATAGCCTAATTTTTGGCGTATGACGTATGTAGGACATAAAAGTAGGACGCTCTGATCAACCAACAAGGTACTTTTGAAAGCTAAACTATTGCATGGGAAAATGCAAAAACATTCAGGTAGATAGATACCTGTCTTCAGTGGCTAGCGCTTTTGATTTTAGTATCCCTGACAAACATGAAGTTTGAAAAGGCGCACTTGCGAGTACTCATTTTCAAATTTTGAAAGAATGAAAAGACATACCTTGATAATTTTTTTTGCAAAAGAAAGCTGATAAATTCTCTTGAAATTGGAAATAGCACTTATGCTAAAAAACGTTTCCTTTCTGGAGTTATGTAAGTTTGAAGATTTTATTTCAAAAATCCTGTTTTTGAAAATAAAGAGAATTTACATAGCTTTCTTCTAAAAAGAATTTTCCAAAATATTAAGGAGAATCCAATGCGCGGTCTATCATATTTTGTCTACAGAACTGAAAAATTTTCTAGGTACGCTTACACAAATAATGATAACAAGTGATGCATTTTGTCTACCGTCATAAATTTTTCTGCATACTTTCACCATGTGATACTCCTTTAGGCATATGCGACAGTCTATTGCATAACTAATTACTCTACACTTCAGTGGATGCAAGCAAAACAAACAGGAAATTAGATAATATGTATACAGCCATTCTAATTTGCGTCGGCATTCGGCTATTGCAGACGCAAATGCCGACGTAAATTTAGCTATTGCCAACGTAAAAGTGCTTACTGTACTATAGAACCCAGAATTATTTGCCAACACAAATAAATCTGAATTAGAAAGGCTCTGTATAAATAAGTTTTGTTCAAATTGGCATGCTAACTTTCTCCCGATTTAGCATGCGATAATGCTGCAAATTTTCTTTCCGAAGTCTTATAAAGTATTAGCTCCAGTATTAGGGTTTTGTTTCCGTAAATGTACAAAGCAGAGTAGCCTTAACGTAGTCGTCTAAAGAAACGACTATTCTTTTTTAGAATCAACCTTACAATCTAGTTTTTATATTTATAAAAACTAGATTGCTGACGTGTGAAAAGGAATGTCGGCGTGAATGATCCTTTTGTTTCGATAATAACATAAAAGCTCTTTCCTTTTTCTTTCTCATAACTTCAAGCTTTCCCTCAGACTCTCCCAAGCGCGGTTAGCTCAAGTGGTTAGAGCATCTGTCTCATAAGCATGGGTTTCCGAGTTCAATCCCTCTGGGTGTCAAATTTTTCAATTCTTGATTTTTGTTTTTTCACACACAGACTTAACTGTCTTGTCATTGTTGGACCTTTTTTTTTTATCAGTTCGGGCTCTGCCTTGCGGGGCGATTATACGAAGCAGATAATTTCCGGCCCAAATGGATGGAGTGATTTAATATACAGAACTGAGTTAATAGGTCATTGGCAATGAATTCTGACTTAAATGTGGGTTCAGTTCCCTTTGGAGGGTTGGTTTCTTTGGTAATAATTGAATATTATTGTGTAACATAAAAATATTTGTAAAATATATAGTGTTACCAACTTTTCTCAGGATTGATTCATAGGAATTTTTTGGGCAAATTTGGCCCAAAAAACGGCTAAAAAACAGGTTTTTTGGACTTTGTGAAAAAATTGGATCATTAATTTTTTCTGATTTTTTGTATGAAAGTAGGGTACCATCATAGGTAAAAGATGGCTCAAGCAGATTTTTGGAAAAAAAATTTTGTTGGCCTAAATAACGCACGTTTATCTATAAGAATCACTATTAATAAGCATACATCAATGTTCTTAGTCAAATTACTCAATTTTTTTATGAGATAGATGTCTTTTTTGCTCATGAGTGCTTACTTTTGAAGAATATGTGTGTTTAGACTGGAAATTTTGGTTGCTTGGCGTGTTCTTATAGAAAAACTGGCCAAATTCGATATTTTTTTATAAGCACATTATCAATTACTTAGATAATAGCTTTTCTCAAGATTGGCTCTTTCATTCTTTATGATATTTTGCACAAAGATGCATAACAATAAACCTTCGAATGTGACGGAGACCAATTTTTAAAAAAGGATGTTTTTGGGCAAATTTGGGCCAAAAAACGGCTAAAATACGTGTTTTTTGGACTTTGTGAAATATTGGATCATTGTTTTGTTCTGATTTTCTGCATTTAAGTAGGTAAAAGATGGCTCAAGCTGATTTTTGTAAAAAAAGAATTTTTCAGCTCAAAAAAGCGCATCTTTATCTATAAGAATCACTATTAATAAGCATACATCAATGTTCTTAGCCGAATTACAAAATTTATTGATGAGATAGATGTTTTTTTTGCTCACAAAGTCTTAAATATGAACAAATATTTCAAGAGCATGGAATTTTGGTTTCTAAACGTTTTTTTTATAAGAAACAAACGATTAATTTTAATAGATCGTCACTATTTGTGCTCTGAATGATTGTTTAATGGTCACGCCACGTAGATATCAATTATAAATGTGTTAATATGCATAACCAGGTAGGTCCATAAAAGTATCAGTATCACTTGATTTTGAAGAAAAACAACTTGGGAAAGGTTGAAATAAGTCAAAAAAAGGTTCTAAGACCCATTTTCAAGAAGATTCTTGAAATGGAGGAAAAAATGTTAAAGGTAAAGAATAACCATAAATTTGTGTAATACCAACATACCTTGTCTAATTCCGTCATAGCAACTATCTGTTCTGCAAAGTAGTTTAAGTGATTTTTTACTTAAAAGCTCACTTAAAAGGTTTTAACTATTATAGACATTTAAAAGCAGTGATCGAAATAGCAGTTGGTTATCAGTACAAGAAAAAAAATCAGTTAACCGACCAATATTTGAGTGACTTAAACTAATCTTGACGTTCTGTTATTCATGGACTATCTATTTTATTACTAGTTCCTTGGTAGTAATTTTCCATGACTGATTCACTAAAATAACCAACCAGAAGGAAAACCTCATTTCTACCACTGAAAACTTCAGATAGGCATTACATGAAATTATAGAAGTTTTTCTGAAAGGAGAAACCCCACACCAAAAGAAATTTCACATCGGCCAAAATAGGAACTTTTTGAATTTTCCCCAGGCTCAGGGAAAAATGGAAACTTTTTATAATTTTCCTCAGGAATCTACAGCTCTAATTGGCTGGAAAATAATTAATCTTATTCATGCAAAATGGTTGAAGAACAGTTAAATGAAAGTTTTTTGGCTATTCACACATTTTCATAAGGTTGGGTGAAAAAGTGTCAATTTTACCAATAGAAAGGTGTAAATGCCGATTGAGTTGAATGGGAGTCAACATAAGTCACGAACGACACTTTAGTTAAAACTGAGCCATAGGTTTTCTTTGACACATCTTCCTGGTGGAAAATGGCTAAAAATGAATAAAATAACACGTTTAGCTAACGAAATACGAAAAACAAATAAAGTACAAGTCAAGATATAAAGAGATACATAAGTTAGATTACAAAGACAACATAAAGATATAACATATAAAGAAGAAAATATAGACACTTACTAAAAACACTGTGGCTGAACACACACGTACGCTTCGTCAGATATTTTCAACTAACATTCACAATTCCAACACACAGATTTATAACACATCACAACAACTCGTACAACAACTAGACAATCCTCAAGGGACTAACATATCATAACTATGCACACGATAAGGGCCCTATACAATACAATACGCAACTCCCTAGACACATAATATAGACAATACACGTGGGACTAATACAAATTATATAGAAATCATTTACAGTTTCACTACTAAAGTCCTATCAAATAATAAATCTAAGTACAAAGGAAACAATGAAAACAAACGTAAAACTAAAAGACAAATTAGCTGCATTTTGGCAGTTACAAAAGGATTTCATGAATATACAGTACTAAAAAAACTTTTTTTGCACAAAGGTGCACATTGACAATGTCAAATATGTTAGGAAGTCTGATTTTTCTGGAAAATATTTTGGTTCTTGATTTCAGACTTTCTTGGTACTTCTTTCCTTCTTTACGATTTTTTTTAATTAAAAAAATTGATGCTCAAAATGTAATTGGGCCCTGATTTGGTTTAAATTTCTTTTACTGTCAAAATAACTGGACTTTTGAATTTTTCATGCTTTCCATCTTTTGTTTTTTCTTTGTAGTTTTTTTTATTGTTCTATTTTTAGATTGCTTTTTAAGGATATTTTGCATTGCTTTAAAACTAATTTTATTTTTTTCTATTTTGTCAAGCTTTAGTAATCATCAGAAAGGTCCAATCAGCATTCCAGGGATCTTGCTTGCCAAAAAGTGTGATGCATTTTCTAACTCTTATTTGGATGTATGTATTTCAGCTTATCATTTGTTATTTTACATCTTTTTTAATAATCTGTCATATTTTTCCTCAGGTACAATCCAGAAAATTTGGCTCCCCTGGAGGATTATGTCAAAATGCAGGTAATTTGATGATTTTTAGTTTACTACAACAGGGGGGGTCGGTAGTAAAATCTCAGACATAATGACGTTTACTACGGTGGTGGTGTGACGAAAAATCGAAAAAAAATTTTACTACCCAGGGTAGTTAAATACTAAAATGGGTGGTATCTATGTGTTAAATGTTGAAAAAATTTTACTACCTGGGTAGTTAAAACTGGTAAAATTAGCAAAGTTTAGCTATTTTTTGTAATTCTTTTAATTTTCTGGATGACTTTTCTGAAAAAATCTGAAAATTTTTATAATTTGAAAAAATTTTCTGATGGAAAGTTGTTTGCTGCAAACAAAAAATTCTCGAAATTTTGTGTCAATATAAAAAGACTTTAATTCTAAGGGAAAAACATTAATTTTTGCACTACGTGAAAAATGTGTCACAGAAATAATCATTTTTTAGCTTTTTTTGCAAAATCAGTCCGAAAAGCAACCAAAAAATAGGTGGTCTCCATGACAAATTGTCCCAAAAGCTTTTACTACCAGGGTAGTAAAATACCTCTTCCAAGAGTCTGGGTGGTGGTATGTAAAAATTCGTAAAAATCCTTTTACTACTCATATATGTCTGAGATTTTACTACCGACCCCCCCTGACTACAATAATTTTTGTAATATTTCATTTAATTTCAACTTATTTTGTGAAAATAAACGCAGACATTAACGATTGTCAGCAAAAGAGAGAGTCAGATCAGACAAAAACAATCTCAATCAGACATTATATTCTAAATTTTCATTTGTTATCTTTTGTTACTAGGCTATGAAACAAACATATAATTTGGATGCAAATTTAGCTGTCCTTAAATTGTAAGAATTTGTTGTTGTTTGCTTTCTACTCTTCTGATGATTTTAATATAATCACCCATTTTTAGAATAATTTTACAAGTAACAAGGAGAAAAATGTAATTTTCACAGTTTGTAGGACAAAATTTGTTAGGTTGATAATCATTTACTTTTTTTAACTTAAAATCTAAGATATCAATTCAATCCACAAATGTTCAAAGAAGATATCACTTGTCAGATTCTGTTGCAAGCTCTGATGAATCTACCAAACACAAATTTCACCCTATGCAAATGTCTGATGATAGAACAACATGTATCTTTTCAAAGAATTTTCACAAAGTCTTTATTTTAACATGTAAACACTTACCCATTTTACTATGTAGGCTTGACTAAGAGTTCCCTTATATAGCAAGATATTTAGGAAGAGTAATGCAATGCTGAAGCTAAGAGAGATTAAAAAAGCTTTGATTTCCAAGGAGGAAAAGTTGTCTACAATCTTTCACTTCTGTAATTCTATTTGTTCATATTTTCTTTAACCTTCATCTTCTGAAATTTAGCAATCAATGGAAAATGTCAATAAAGTTATAGAATTATCAAATTTATTAGAAACTTGTGAGTTCCAGCAATTTTGGGTAAGACATTTCATTATAAGCTTTGTATGAGGACATCTGATCTCTAGGGAAGACTCTTTCTTGCGGAAAATGACCGTTTCAAAGTTTTGTTGAATAGCTATTTATTTGACCTTTTTTTTTCTTCCTTTTCGCTTCTTCTTTTTGACAGTTTTCACCAGGTAGGTCAAATCAGTATCCAGCTTGTTTTCATAGATACAATGAATTTAGCTATTGCAGTAGCTCAAACATGCATTAAAGATGTTTTTCAAACAGTTTCTTTTAGTCAAATAATATACGTTTTATATCTATGTTGTTGGTGCACTTAACATCCTTAGCAAATCTTTTTTAAACAGTTAGCTAAATTTTGCAATCCTGTTTTTTTTTCAGCAAGAGTTAAAAACATGCACAGAACTGATTGAGGGAATAAAAGGATTTAAGGAGTCCATAAAAAGCTGTAAGTTATTGTATTTTGTATTTCTTAAAACTCGATTCTTTCACAAGTTCGAAATGAAGCTAATAAACTTAGCTTTGGTGTAATCTAATTCTTAATGGAAGCCTTTCTTCTTTTTCTAGTCATTGCTTCGGTTCTAAACATCACATACCAAAATATTGATAAAAATCTACTCAAAGAAATACTTGGGGGTATTGAAGGTAAACTTGTCTTTGAAATTTATATTTCCTTATTCAAAACAAACATTTTACTACAGTTGTCCGTTATTACTCAATAAATTGGTTTTGTCATTTCATAAATTTCTAGAAAGCTACCACTACTTTTAACTTCCTCATTTGTGTGAATTTCAAAAAAGTTGTCAAGTCACTCTTATAATAAATCATCCTAAAGAGAATTATGTCAATGTAATCAAAAACTTCATGTTAAGCTATTTATTATAATGGTCATTTCGGTTAATTACCTCTTAATTACCACGTTGTGAACATGAAAGTACACATACTAATTTTATTTTATTAGACGAGGATTTGGCTGAGTTCTGTAAAGATAACGATTGGAAGATAGATGGGGAGTTTGTTTCCATTAGAAATCAAGACGCACATGTCAAATCGAAAAATATTAGTGAGAAAATCACTTTCGAAAGTAAGAAATACCTTAGTTTACAATTGGTTTGCTTTGCTTCTTCTGTTTTCTGTTTACTGCGTTTAAAGCTGGATGTATTAAATGGTTGTAAAAATTAGTCTGTCATAAGTGAAACATTATCACAGACTGGGCAAATTCTTTTAATGTGTAGAAAATTTATACAACAAGAAAATGTGTTACCTCTATATTATAGAGAGTTCAATTAATTTCAAAGTACTGAATTTATTATACGAATTGACTTTTTTCCTTGTTTACTCTAGCCAAGGGGGAGGGGAGGTTATCCACTCAATGTACTTACCCATAGGAAGGGTGGGTGGTGTATTTTCAAGTTAAATTTGAGTAAGTACAGTGTACCAAAGAGATGCAAAAAGGTTGTACCAAAACTCCAGTCATCAAATTAAATAAGTACAGGTGTACTAAAAGGATAGTATCAAATCTCATCTGGCGGTGGATAAAAGTTAGTACAGTGTACTAAAAGTAGTCTAATTTTTTTTGAAAACAAATCTAAAAATCAAATTTGCAGTTGGCACCCCTTGTCTAACCCAGCCTCCTTACGCTTTTAAGGGTTGATAGAAAATGACTGTCAATCTTTTGTTTCTATTTCATTTTAGACGTGTCACCGATCATCAAGACTTGTACAAGATAATTCTTTTGATTTTATCATTAGCTAATTATTTAACACTTTCTTCCACATGAAAAATAGACAGTAAAAACTCCCTTCCTATTTGTTGTTCAATTATTGTTTCTCCATTGATTATACTTTCAATCTTAAGTACACGAATTTTCTTTACGAGAACCAGTAAATTTTTGTTGAGGTTCGACTGTTAAGTTTCTGGCACTTTAGGCCTCAAACAAATTGTTGCTATCCTGTTCTTATTTTTGTGGTAATATTGAGACATTTTTCACATCAATAATTTTTCTGAAATTAAGTCATGCCAGACTCAGCTTGTTCTTATTTTTCTTTCCGAGCCTCATTATTTTTGTTCTTATAAAAAAGACTGCAGTCTACATGTATCTATGGAGCAAAAAAATGATCATGGATCAAATCCTTCTCGTTTTACCACTCTTCATTTATTTGCTTGCTTATCTTAATGCCAGAATTAATAGGAAAGTTCTTTCTTGTTTATTTTAACCGTTTGTTTTCTGTTCATTGCCATTGCTTCATTTTCTTTTTCAGATGTAGAATATACACAAAAAAAAAGAAAACAAATTATAATAACATGTACAAACAAAAATCAAAATGACAGACAACAAGGAATCAGACGACAAACTTAAAAACAACCCATTCTTGGCTCTCTTCCCAAACAAAAACCATGCTCAACAGTATGTGGAAGCTACAAAAGCTGGCTTTGAGAAAAGTCAACAACTTCAGACCCAGACCTCTACAGAATCCACTGGAAGCCCTTCAACTTCGAATACACCATCACCATTCAAAGAGAAGAAAAACAAACTTTTAGATAAGATTTCGATCACTAATAAACAATTCAAGAAAACAGTCGCTGAAAGAAAAGATGTCATCATCAATGACTTCTTACAACGAACATTCTTATTGACCGTCAACTGTGGTATGTCTTAGCACAATTAGGATAAGCACCACTGGGGAGTCTTCTGAGAACTTTTAAAATTTTCCACCCAATACGTCACTTAAACAATAGAAAAAGTGACGTACTGGGTGGAACAAAAACAGAAAAGTTGCACAATTTCGTGAAGTCATTGCAGTGGTGCATATCATGAATATAGTTGCTCTATCCTCAAGTTTCATTGTATTGTAAATTCTTTTTATATCTTTAAAAAAGCCTTACCTTAAAGCAGCTTTCTCTCGCATAACGAAATGCAATACACAAAGGAACAAGACTTGTTTCTTGTTACTTATAGTACTGATTTACTATTTGAGCAAAAAATCAACTTTTTCAAAATAACTGCGCCCACAAAAGGTTAAACTGCTTTTTCTCATATTTTTTCAGATGAAGATAATGTGGGAGAAATACAGTTCGGTGGACTTCCACAACGTTGTATTAAAGTACCAGAATTATTAGAAGATATGATTGCTGGCGATCAAGTTCCTCTACTCAATATGGATAATCTAAACCAGGTAATGTTTCATCCCAATCAAGATGTTTGCTGATGACCACTTTGGTGGACCTGTTTCGCAGGTGACCCTGTTTTCTTCTTGCTACATAAGTCAGTCCAGCAACAAGAGTCGAAAGAGCTTCTTATGTACCCTTACAATATTGGTACCCTTACAATATTGGTACAGGATTTGTCTTTTATGCTTGTATGTCAGATGGAAATAGTTATTAAAGTGTGTGGCATTGGCTGGATGGATGTGTACTAAGTGGCAGTTTTTACACTAGGCTCTGATAGTAGCAGTATTTGAGTATTTGTTTTGAACTATTTCCATCATTTGATTTTTACCATAATTGGTTTTGCCTTATTTTTTTTTTCTCCTTGGATTGTTTTTGCTAGTTTTATTTTGGGTTCAGCTGTTATACATTTTCTTTAGGAAAAGTGGAGTTTGGACCTCATCAACTCTATTACTTTTTCTATGTTTATCAAGCAAACACTAAGGACCCATCGGTATGGCTTGGGTAGACAAGTCATCAGAGTGTTCAAAACATTGAATGTCGAGCTTTGAATAATCGCTTGTGATACCGGCTTTTCAATAGAGTATCATAAAAGTGCTAGAAAATAATATAATGTTCAAAGTTTATCTTTATTTTCATTAGATTTTGAGATGTTTTTCAAACCCAGTTTCACCTCTCTAAAATGTATTACTTTATAAAGCAAATTTTAAAATTTCTTTGATGTGATTTTTCTTCCCTGTAGGCTTTGTTTGAGCGACTCCAAATGCAGGAGACTGTTGAGAATCTATGTATACAAAATGGTCATCGGTTGAAAGCTGTCAATGCCGTGATGATGGCCAGAGAAGAACTGCTCATTAATTACCTGGGTGAATGTTATTTGAGGCTGGACCAAGAAGAAGAATCCCTGAAAAGGAAATGTGCAAAGGTATTATTTCGTTCATCATTCTTTAATAACACTTGACTTTTTTTAATTAAAATTTCATACATTTGATGCTCTCTAATTCTACGTTCTATACTATTTGATTATTCGATAATATTACCTTACCTTACCCTGCCTTACCAGGTCCATGGTATTTGAAAGGTCTTCCTTTAAGCAGCCTGTTTCATCTCTCAGTTGGTCGATGTAGGTTTTGTTTGGTCTACCCCTTGGTCTCTTTCCATGAAGGGGCTCCCAAAGTATTGCCTCTAAGAAAACTTCGTTTTTGCTCCGCCAGCAGTGGCCAGCAAAACTAAGAATATATCGATAATATTGAAAGATACCATTAACAAGAAACACTTGTAAACTTCCATTCGAAACGCTCCCTCATCCAATGAAAATCCACCCGCCCCCTTGAAAATCGAATAAACCAGCCGAGGCTGGAAGGTCAGCCAATAGAGCTTAGCTAGATAGCTTTATTAAGTGGCTGGGTTAACAGATGTAAGAGATGTACTGAAACAGAGTAGACTAAAAATGTTGAATAATGTACAAAATGTGAAACATTTGATAACTTGATTTAAAATTATTTAAAACAAGCCTGAGAGCTCCTCCAACCCCCCCCCCCCCTACGAGAAGCTCAAAGTATACTTCTCTTTAGCATTGTAGCACTGTTTCTAAGACATCAAACAATTAAGCTATAGTTCATTACTATAAAATAAAAGAGAAACGTATAGTGTAATTAAACTTTTTGTTAATTTCATTCCAGTCAGTTATGATACATTTTTCTGTTGGATGTAGACAATATCTATATCTGACCAAAGTGTTATCCTAGAAATAAATAAGAAAACTGCCAAAACGTCAGAACCAAAATAAAGATATCCATCAAATATACATAGAAACTGTACTTTTTGTTTTTCTTGATAACTCCAATAACACTTTAAACTAACAAGCTACAAACTTTAAGTCACAAAGCGCAAACTCCAGAAAAACACAATTTCCATCAAAAACTTTGCAAAACGTAGTTCATATTTATAACATTTCAACAGGAACAGTATTTTGGTAGACTTGGTCAAATTACAGAAACCATAAATTGTCAGTTGTCTGCAAGGCCAATGAGGTACGTAAAAACTGACTTCTATTCAGTCAAAGCCAAAATTTGGCAAGGTCAGAAAAGCATAATTTGCGTCCAGAACTGTTGAACAAATTGTTAACACAGTTTAATTTATAGGACCTCAAGGTAGGTCCAAAAATGTGACTGATCATTGTCCTACTTTGCACTTGAAGCAAAATCACAAAATCTTGAAAAACACAATTTGCATCCAGTCTGCGTAAAAATTTTTTGTAGTTTAGTACCGTCAAGTTACACAACATGCACACAACCATCTTGAAGACTTTGCTGGTCGCAAATGATAATCGAAAGCAAAACTTAAAATTCATAACTATGGGGGAAGCTCATTTTCCCCCCGTTTTGCTTTAAACTCGCTTTTGATTGGTCTATGAATTTGGGCGATCGCTTTACCTCCTTGGTGGAATAAACACACGACCATAATAAATAAATTCAACAGGGCAGCGGAGTAGCAATTAATTTCAACTGGGAGTCCTCTCTTCTGTGCCAAGCACTGGCAGTGTTTTTTAAACTTTAAAACAGTGTTAAATGAAGACCAGATGGATCTGTTTGTTATGGCTGTGCAAGTTGTGACGAGAGTGTGCATGTTGTGTAACTCGACGGTATAATTCATTAAATTCTAGAAATCATTTTTCATAACTTTTTGCAGTCTGCTCTCTGCAAGTCTGACAAGAGATATGTATAAACTGTTATCGCCATTCATTCCATTCCATCATTCAGTCAAAACGTGCGCCAAGGTTAGAATAAGGTTAGAAAAACTCAATCTGCGTCTAGAACTGCGTGAAAAATAGTTTGATCAATTTCAACAAGAACTGTATATATTAATATTAATATAACTGATCAAATTCCAAAGACCATTTGTCATAATTTTGCAAGTCCAATAATAGGAGATGTGATGTCATCATTTGGTTCCCGTCATCTGACCGACCCTGATTTACGGTCAGCAGATAGAGTTGGAGAGCCGGAAAGCTTTTCAGCTGCTTTGCTGGATTTCCACTGTCGACCTCTCAGGCACGACGGAAGCTTTTTGTATCTGGTACGGCGAATGAGGAAATTTAAGCGATTTTATAGCGATTTGACCGACGAAGAGGAAAACTTCGGGTATTTTTGTGAAAATCTGGTACGGCGGCCGCCGTACCTGCCGTACCCGTTGCGTCGTGCCTGCCTCTGCACGCTCTGTGTTTACAAGTTTTCAAATCGAAGTAGAGAGCCGCATGCTAATGGAGAGTAAACTGAAAACCAGTTTATCCACCACGGTTTCTCAATTTTAAAATTTGGATCAGTACACACGGATTCCCTTTCAACAAGATGTAGCTGCTTCTTAACAGAAAAATATTTTCGACCGAACGAATCCCACTTTTTAAAATAGAAATGACGGGAACCAAACAATTTTTTGCGATTCGCCTTATCAAACACGTTCAAGTCCAAAAAAGCACGATTGCATCCAGTCTTTATCAAATTTAGACAGTAGCTGTACTTTTGTAAACTTTATCAAATTCCAATAACATTATAAAACCATCAATCCCCCCTAGAGGCAAACAAGAAAAATATGTTTTTATTGCAAAAAGCAGCAATAAAAAGTATCAGAAAATTCAACATAAACAAAAACTTGAGCAAACGGCTTTAAACCTTCAAAAGATGTAGAAAAAGAATCCCCTTGATGAAAATCATGTGTTTGATTTGCCGAGTTAAAAAAATAAATGACAGAAATTGAAGCTTGCAACAGATTTACGCTGGAAATACTTTGGTATAACACTGACTTATCACATCTGACTTATCGCTTAAGCCGCCATCTTGAAACACCACATTATGATCTGTAAAAACGCACGCTAAAAGTACCCAAAAAGTTAACCCGATCGGAAGAAAGTTTAGAGATCAAAGTGAGATCGGAAAATCGGATTTTTTTTTTGCCGTCTTATGATGATGGAGGAACTGGAAGAAAATTTTACCTATTTGAATGCTCAGCTTAGGCTGACCAATTAGAGAGTCAATTGTACTTAGATTGATAATTCTTAGTTTGAGTCTTGGTTTTAATGATACTTTCTCAAATTTTGTTTTCAAAAAATCTCAATCGATTTGGCACTATTGATAAATAAATCGGAATTCCGCCACTCACAAACGCTCACCTTCTTACATTTAGGATAAAGTATTCATGGACGAAATCACGGAAATTTCACAAAAATGTTTCTCACTCATCTCGTCGTTTACAGGGTAAATAATTTTCACAAATGCTACTCATCGAGGCAAAAGGCCAAGTCTCAAATTAGTGTCTAAGAAATGAAATTGCTTTGGCTTTGCTAACTTAAATTTTGAGATTGGCTCTTCTCTTATAGTGAGAAGGACTCAATATACAAGAGAAAACGGCCGATCTCAAATTTTCAAATTGTCGGACTCTCTGATGACAGAAAAAAACGCGTGAAAGCCTTATTTATCATACATGCTTTGAGTCAGTGAATGTTTTCTCATTGAATCTTTCAGGAGCATTTTACTTCAACCAGAAGTCTTTCCCACCGAAAATCCGCATCGGCAATGGTTTAACATCATGTGTAGAAGCTTCAGTAAGATTTTTAATCCTATCCACCTTCAGCAAGGTTCCAGGCTCGATTACAATATCCACCACACAACAATTATAATAGCCTTGTTTATGCTTCAAGTATAGACACACCTTCATAGAGATGTTTCGTTTCGATTTTCTTCCGACAATAGATCTTATCGGAGTTTTTGATTTTTCTAAAAAAGCGATGCATTGGTTCGGGAGTATTACAATAGAAATCTCTTAGGAATCCTCGAGGGAATTCTATTGCAATACCCCGAAACAATCCCACAATGCATCGCTGTTTTGGATGAATCAAAAACTCCGATAAGATCTATTGAAAAGGATAAGCCAACGAGACTATAATGGCTGGTGTTATAATGAATTCAACATCTGATCAAACATTTTTGCTGGAAGACTTTTCGTGTTTTTTTTTTTTTTTTTTGTAATTCTACATTCGTCAATCAATGTATTTGAAAAATATTGGATACAAATTTTGGATTCATTTTTGCACAGACACATATAAAACCCATTGAGTTTAAAGCCCGAAGGGCTAGAGTTCAATCTTTAACTTTTCTCAGGCAAGAAAAAGTGAAGCCTTAAAAAATGCGCCGCATTTTTGACAACAGATTGAATCTAGCAATTCCTTTGTTTACGATTGATATTTTTTTCGAAATTTAGCTGTAAATTTTAGTTTCAATCTGTCATTTGTGTAAAAACCAGGTGAGCCGCTCAAGGCCGCGCAACTTTGGTAGGATTTGTTGGCTTCAAATCCTACCAAGGAGATTGACTTCTAGCCCTTCGGGCTTATACTTCATTGATAAAACCTCAATTAGCCTGTATGTCAAGGTTGGGAACCTTTTTGGACCTACCCCGGTGGAGGTCCTATAAATTAACCTTTGTCCGTTCGTTCGTTCGTTCGTTCGTTCGTTCGTTCGTTCGTTCGTTCGTTTCGTTCGTTCGTTCGTTCGTTCGTTCGTTCGTTCGTTCGTTCGTTCGTTCGTTCGTTCGTTCGTTCGTTCGTTCGTTCGTTCGTTCAGTCGTTCGTTCGTTTCGTTTTTTATTAGCTTTCCTCAGATTGGCTCGTTAGTTTTTCTGATTTTTTTGCACAAAGATGCATAACTATAAACCCTCGAATGTGACGGAGCCCGATTTTCAAAAAACAAATTTTTTGGGCAAATTTGGGCCAAAAAACGGCTAAAAAACGGGTTTTTTGGACTTTGTGAAAAATTAGGTCGTTAATTTTTTCTGATTTTTTGCATGAAAGTAGGGTACCATCGTAGGTAAAAAGATGGCTTAAGCGAATTTTGCAAAAAAATTTTAATGGCTCAAAAAACGTGTTTTATCTATAAGAATCACTATTAATAAGCATACATCAATGTTTTAGTCAAATTACTCAATTTTTTTATGAGATTTTTGCTCAGGAGGGCTTACTTTTAAAGAATATGTGTGTTTCGACATGAAATTTTGGTTGCTTGGCGTGTTTTTATAAAATAATTGGCCAAATTCGATATTTTTTTATAAGCACATTATCAATTACTAGGTATTAGCTTTTCTCGAGATTGGCTCTTTCATTCTTTACGATTTTTTTGAACAAAGATGCATAACTATAAACCCTCGAATGTGACGGAGCCCGATTTTCAAAAAAAAAAATTGGGCAAATTTGGGCCAAAAAACGGCTAAAAAATGGGTTTTTTGGACTTTGTGAATTATTGGATCATTATTTTTTTCTGACTTTTTGTATGAAAGTAGGATACCATCATAGGTAAAAGAAGGCTCAGGCAGAATTTTGTAAAAAAATTTTCTTGGCTCAAAAAACGCATGTTTATCTATAAGAATCACTATTAATAAGCATACATCAATGTTCTTAGTCAAATTACTCATTTTTTTATGAGATAGATGTTTTTTTTTGCTCACGAGGGCTTACTTTTAAAGAATATATCTGTTTAGACATGAAATTTTGGTTGCTTGGCTTGTTTTTATAGAAAAGCTGGCCAAATTCGATATTTTTTTATAAGCACACTATCAATTACTTAGGTATTAGCTTTTCTCGAGATTGGCTCTTTTATTCTTTATGATTTTTTGCATAAAGGTGCATAACTATAAACCCTCGAATGTGACGGAGCTCGATTCTTGGAAAAATAATTTTGGGGTAAATTTCAGCTAAAAGAGAGATGTTTTTTTGCTCTCGAGGTCTTGAATATGAAAGAATATTTCAAGGGCATGAAATTTTGGTTTCTAAACGTGTTTTTTATAAGAAACAAACGACTAATTTTAATAGATCGTCACTATTTGTGTTCTGAATGATTGTTTAATGGTCACGCTTATGTAGATATCAATTATATATGTGTTAAATGCATAACCAGGTAGGTCCATAAAAGTATCACTTGTTTTATTTCAATGTTTCTGTTTACCGCCTGTCAATTATTACGCGAATATAAGAATTAGAAAAGAGGTGCAGTAGTGTAGTGGTCATCGTTCTTGACTTCCGTGCTGGAGGTTAGGGTTCGATTCCCACTTGATGCTACGATTCACTTGGCAAGTGAATGTACCTTGGCCCGGGTCAACCTATACCATGTGAGGGGAATAGGGTGCCATCACTCTGATACAAGAGTAAAGGGAGATATGCCGGACATTGAATGTGGTGTGGTGTTGGTACTCATATGTTCAGTACCTGTGAGAGCGCAAGGTTTCCCGTACTGTGCGAGTATCATCATCGATACAGCACGGCTCTCATGTGTCGCGAGCACAGAGTACAATGTCTGGTAGGCGCTGTGATTTCCCTATCTAGGGGTAGGAAACCATCCCGGGATAGGGCCCGGTCGGATGATATCGGAGGGTCGGCTTCTCTTCTCTTCTCACATCATCACCGCAGTTGAGACGAATAATCTTCCTACATAAGAGTATGCCAACCCTGGGTTTACAGACATAAAATTAGAACAGGTGGTAAATATCAGCAGGAACATCAAAATATATTTTACTGCTTGCATATCCAGGCTCTAGACCTCAATATGAATAAAACCGACCCAATATCGGCTTCTTATTTTATGTTTAGCTGAACAACGTTTAATAGAATTTGTACAGAAGATCATCAACGATTATCAAGAGTCTGACGACGTGGTATGTTGTTTTCATTCTTATCTATCTCTTTCATTTTACAGTATTACTTCTTTTAAACGCCCCCTTCTTTTAAACGAATAAACTTATTAATTTGAGTAAACGCCCCTCACTAAAGGAAAATTTTTCAATAAACGCCCCCTAAAATAAACGCTTTCCCTAGGAAGGGCGTTTATTTGAAACAAGTACTTTTTAAGGGAGAGTCGTATAGAGGAAAACTTAAATGTATGTTAATAAACTCTTTCAGTGCTCAAACGTAGTTTTGACAAACTTATCTCTAAAATGTCATATTTGAAGTGAAACAAAACGAAAAGGCGGAAGAAGGCTCCCATTCAATTTATTCAAAAGAATTTGGTTAAGATTTTTTAATAAACGCCCCTTCTTTTAACGCAATAACCCCTCCCCCCGAATAAACGCCCCTCCTAAAATCCAAAAAAAATGTTCGAAATTTATTCGAAGTAATAAGGTATGTCACTAATAACAATTTCTTTACTGATAATTTTCTGACCAATTCAATTCGCGATAAAAGAATGGACTTGAAGAAGGCAAAATATTGAAACCATGGCCCGGCTGTTCAAAAATCGATTAGATTAAATCCCGATTAGCTCTAATCGCGATTAATTTCGATTAGTTAATCCCGGCGGTTAACTTCCGTTATTCGAACGTAAGATTATAACTAATCGTGCCATTAACTAATCAACTATCTAAATTGAGTCATTATCGATAGCTTCTTATTGAAGATATAATCTACACATATGCGTTTAATCTATAACTGTCATTTGATTTTTATTCGTAGCATTATTATGCACTAAAGGCCGATCAAAAAGTTTTCGCTCATTTCTCGCGAAAGAGACCTGCCTTCAGAGCAGGAGTAAAATTTGGCCTATTTAATCGGCCTCGTTTTGAAATTATTGCCAAGGTGATTAACTCCCAGCGGGTTATATTAAAACTACTTTCTATTCATCAAAAATCATTTAATGTCTCAAGGGACATATAATCACCATGATGATTGTTGGAATGCGAGGCAAGTGATGTTCGTGACGTAATTTATGAAAATGTCTTTTGCCGTGTTTCTTTTTTACATTGCTTCTTGCTTAATATTTTTTGTCCGTCCCTTTGATTTCAGGAGGTTATATTCAGACCAATATTGGACAACTTATGGCAAAGAACGCAAACACTAAAACCAATGGATCCTACAACGCACGCCCAATTGAAGACATTTTCTTATTTCGCTTCCTCCTTGAATCTGTCAAAGGTAAAGTAAAGTAAATTTTGTTTGAAATTACCCCATTCTTACCCCAGGGAATAAATAGAGTTTGTCAATCTTGACATGGCTGTGTGAATAGTGCAGTATTAACGCGACTATACAAAAACTCTGACGATACAAAATACCATACAAAAACAATATTTCGGGTAGAATTCTGAAATTTCGTTTGCTCAAAATTGCCATAAGCAAATGGCATACTATTACAGACAGAAAAAATGCGATTGCCTTGATTTTGACCCCTTAGTTATTTCTCGTGCTCTGGTTTGTGCGTTTCTACGGGATTGCTATTATTTTGCAGAATATCTTTTAAAAAGAAGATAATAATTCTTTCCTAAAAGTAAAGTCCTTGAGACTTTTAATTTGAGCAACTTGGCAATTTGATAACCTCGTAGTCATGGGAAAGTTTCTACACAAAGTTACCTTTTAAGTAGTTTTCTTGAGATAAGAACGTTTTCATTATAGCAGTGTGTGTCTTAGCTCCTCTACGACAAAAAAGGCTTTCTTTTCTGGCCAGTATTGTCAGCTATTTTATAACAATCTTACTATCTACCCATACCATACCTTGATTATGTAGAAAGAAAGGCGTATCTCGAATTATTTTGTAAAACGGTTAATTGTATCCACTAAAATCCGGACAAATTACAGTGCTCCGTCTCAGCGAAGCTTATAAAGAGGCATTTCCGTCTCTATTTTCTGCATGATTCACCTGAACTTCAAGAATAATGTGCTAATTTGCTTTGCAAAGTCCATTTTCCATCTCAGACGAAAAACCTTGCTTTGACCACTGAAATTGTTCACAATTTCTCTTTTCTTTTATGGCAGTTGATGATCAGTAGCAACTATTGGCTGCCTACCAACAACATCAACAATGCTAAATGCTTTGAAACAGAAACTCTACTGGGAAGATTTCTTTCCGTCTCTGCTTTACCAGCAAATGCAATGACCCCGACGGTAAGTTTCAATATACTTTTTATTACACCCACAGTTCTTATATATAAAACATAAGATTTGTTTGAACTTGATAAAGACTACCGTTGTGTGGTTTTAATTTTTACATCCTATTCGTTCGTTCGTTCGTTCGTTCGTTCGTTCGTTCGTTCGTTCGTTCGTTCGTTCGTTCGTTCGTTCGTTCGTTCGTTCGTTCGTTCGTTCGTTCGTTCGTTCGTTCGTTCGTTCGTTCGTTCGTTCGTTCCACTACTATACTCAAATGTCTGTTAAATTCCCGCTCGAGTCATGGAGAGACTTCAAAGGAAACATTGCTTTTAAGCCCTGCTCAAGTTCGCAAATAAAGAATAAGCTCAGACATGAGAGTCTGAGAAAGAATTAGTTGGCTTTATAAAAATGTGTATTTCATAATCGTTCAAACAACAGTGAAGTATTCATAACTCGAACCTGTTTGGGGAAGAAAAATTTGTTCGAGTTATGGAGATATTGTGAACTGCAGGGACGAGAAAATTTGTTTGGAGACATCTGTAAGGAGACCCAACAATTAATGTTCTTAATTTATTTAGCCGATTTTCCCAGAACCATCGCGACAAAGCGAAGCAGAGATGCAGAGTACAACCAACTTGGTTCGAAACGACATGATACAAATTTGTGCAGTAGTCTACGAGTTTATGAAGACCATCCTGCAACGTCCTGAAACACAACACGATATGCTACATTGGCTTGGTTTGTGCATGTACCTCAATAGAGGTCGTGGAAAGGTAAAGAAACCCCAGATATAATATGCCTCACCAATAATATTTTTGAATGGGCTTTTCCAGATATTTTTCGTATCCCCTCTCCCTGTTGAGGATATCCATTTTTCGAGTTACACAGCCCCTGGGTGTCTGGCTTAAAAATGAAGACCCCCTGGATGTCCAGGTGGATATAAGGGTTGAGGATATCCATACATTTTTTCATGTGCCCCCTGGATATCCAGGTTTGATATCCTCAACAAGTGGGACCGGACTATTTCTTGAAAAACTCAATGGTCATTTCTCAAAGATTGAAGAATTTCAAGGAATCTGATGTGTAAGGTCGATCATTCGTGGATGAATGTCAATACACCTATCAACCCTTAGCGGCGCGGTCAACTTTTAGGGGTCTGGTAATGAATTAACAAGGAACATTTGTTCTCGGCGCACGGCACTTTTAGGCTACGTAACTAAATCAAACCAAGCAAATTTCCGCTAAAGCTCTAAGGGTATTTTTCCGAGTCTCTGCGGTAGAGTGCATTTGAATAAATTACCTATAATTGACGTTACTTTATCGCTTCAATGCAAGGGTATCGTACAATCTTCACAAGAGCACTCCTACACTTGTGTTTTAGATAGCGTCGTCAAGAAGAATTTTCCTTCTATTTCGTTACTAGTCACTTTAAAAGCGTTAAGGTTTGATAGGTTGATTGAAATTTGATTTGGTTGACATCCTGTTATTTATAGTGATTGGTTTGCAAGTAGTTAAAAATTCTCATTTCAGGTTTTCCAAATAAGAAATCCAAATTCTAACATCATTGTGGAAATGGTTGAACCGTGTAAGTTCCATTGAAAACTAAAAAAAACATCTCTATTTTCCTCCAGATGTTTGTTCCGAACCCGATGGCAGTATCTGGGTGTGGTTTTTATCTCAACTTAACCTACGTTCTCCTCAAGTTTTGTGAACCGTTCAATCCTGACCTAAAAAACAAGACCATCTTGAAAGTGGATTGTCGTTATTGTTCTGTTCACACTACACCACAATCCATTGCCAAACTGGACGCTCCATTGCATGCTATTGGTTACTCAGAGGACGAGAAAGTTGTCGCCAAACCTGCTTCAAGTAAACTAATATTTTTTTAATCTCATTGAATTTCAAGATCTAGAGTTATGTTACAACCTATGTTTGAAATTGATGATAATATTCGACCTACCTGGTTCTGGAGGTCCTATAAAATTAACTATTGTCGCCAGACCTGCTTTAAGTGAACTCGATTTTTCTTTAATCGAAAAGCCGTAATATACTTAAAGATCTAGAGTTCTGTTGCAACCTATGATAGACCAGTCGAATCTCAAGTACTTCCAGACAGTGTGGTAGGGAAGCATGGTGACAGACTCTCTATCTTCATGGTACCATCTTTGCACGTTCCTAAATTTTGCCTTTCAGTTCCACCTGTATTGGGAGATAAAATCAAATTCAAATTTGTATCCGAAATTTTCTTCTTAGCACAACAGTGCTATCATCTCGGTAAGCTATTAATTATTTTTTTTCGATTTTCTTGAGAATTTGCTTTTTCGGAGGTTTTCAAGAATATATTTTCACTTGCTTTTCCAATTGCATAACCCATTAGATGTCTTCACTTCATAACTTTTAGCTTTCAAATATTTACACACTCCAACCCAACTAAGAGAAATGCCAATCTCGATTATTTTACCTTGGCAGAGTATAAAAACAGGGCGGCATAGGTAGCGGCGCTCTTCAAAATGGAGCGAGCCCATCTGATGCCATTGCACTTGATTGGTTCATGTTTTCCATGAAATTCAAGGGGTACGTTGGGAAACGACTCTTTTTTTAACCATCCGTTTTAACAAGATATATAGATCTTTTCCAGTCATTGTTGACATTTCACTGTTAAGACCATCGAATTTAAAGCCCTCGGCTAGAGAGGAAACTTCGGGAAGGGAAATGAAGCCAATTGTTTGCTATCCAAAACGCGAAACCCGCGAGGTTATTTTTTTGCACAAGCGCCGAATTAAAAATAAAATCTAAAGCCGGGTTTCGGAAAAATGTACTGCGTGAAAACAAAGAAAGTGCTATATTTAATCCGTCATTTCTTGGTCATCTTCAACTGAGCACAAATCTTAATGAAAGGTTTAGAATTCCTCTCTAGCCTTCAGATATAAACTCAATGATTAAGACCCTCAGTCCATTATTTGTATAGCTTTTCTTCTGCTTTTTCTGGCAGGTTACAAGAAGATTTTCTTATCGTATCAAGAACTCATGAAACAACTACAAAAGGTTTCTTTTTCTTTCTTCTCCAGAGAATGTAACGTTTTTACTGCTTAATTGGAAAATGTTCATGATCTTCGAGCAAATATTTACCTTAAACCCCCCCCCAGCCGTTTAAATGCGTGAATGGACTTTTTCACTTACGTGAATGCGTGAAAATTAAAAAAGAATTGTGTGAATGCGTGAATTGGAAAGCTTTGCGTGAACAAAAATTACGTGAATTGCGAAAAAAACATTGCGTGAATGCGTGAATTTGGGAAAAAAAATTGTGTGATTGCGTGAATTGAAAGTCCACAAATTGCGAATTGCCCTGCGGAGGACTCGCTTGACTATATCTTATCACAAGGACCACAAGGAGTGATCGTACCTTCGATGATCTTTTAAATGAGTTCATTTTTTAATTTTTCAATTTTGGGGGTTAATGTATAAAATTGTAAAATTGGTTTAAAAAGTCACGGAGCCGAACAGTAAACAATCGTGTTTTTATCATTGCTAATGCCATTTTAAGAAAAATGACGTCAAATAGCGAAACTTAGCATATTTGACGTCAAAAAAAATAATATTGACGTCATTTCTTTGAAAAAAGCCTACAAAGCAAACACATGTACAGTAAAAAGTCCTATTTGGATTTCAATATGTCGGAAAACGCAACGCTCTCGCAGCAGCTCGCCAAGAATATGGATTCAGATGATAAGCAAACCATGCCCGCACTCGTTGGAAGTTCACTTCAAAGTGGATTACAAGCGATCGGAGAAACTCCAATGTCAGAGGCATCACTTCAATTAAAACAGATAGTCGAAAATACGACTCATTGCTCTGGAGAGCAACCAGAGCTAGATGTTCCACTGGATTCAACATCGATTCTCTTACCACCAACTGCAAGTGGAATTATATTCAACGAGCCTGTACAAGTCCCATTATCAGAGGCCTGTATGCAAACAATGCAACCGTCTCACAACATTTTATCAATGGATTTCAAATCCTTGCAAGAGGTATTTACTTTTAATTCTATGTTTTATCTCTTGATCATCATCAGCCTGATTCTCGTGTAGACGGCCCCCATCGTATCAAGTACAGAATACCACTCATTTTTTCCCTTTTTTACCAAACTTAATATTGAAATAGAAATAAATATCTCCATTCTCTGAATGAAATTTAACAAGTCAACCCAACTAAAAGTGATTCAACGTGTCCATAGTACGACAAATTAGTATATACACTACATACCTTCAAGCATCAGACTCAGGCTTATTCGTATGCGTCTCCTTTCAAATTTTAATAAAACTTGTACATCATACCAATAATGTTTATTTAAAACTTTAAACTTTATGTGGCGAGTATGGGTTCACGCCTTATGCTACTTAACAAATACATAGATAGATATGCCACGACCCAACCTTACTTAGAACTGATAGCCATTGATGTAGCTTACACTGTGGTTTAGACTAATGTACTGATTGAATGAAGAGCGTTTTTGATTTTATTTTAGGCTTACAACAAACTACTGGTGAGCCATGAAAGAGTTCTTCAAGAGAACGAAACTCTCACAAAAGATAATGAAACACTCGCCTGTGAGAAAAACGAACTTCTGGATTCGAAGAAGGCAATCATCTCCGAAGTAGCCGAACTCCGTGCAACCAACAATAATTCACTGGGAATCATTTCCGAGTTAAAAGCCGAGTTGGATGAAAAAGAAGATTCCAACCAGATACTCAAGACAAAGTTAAGTGAGTTGGAACTCGATCATGAGAATCTCAAAGATAAGAACCGAAATCTTACATCTAAGATGCGAACACTTGAGTTCATTGCTGATGGTGTGGAGGAGGTTCAATACAAACTGTGCGAAGAAATCAAGCAGGCTACGCTTTGTCTAAGAGATGAAGAGGCGAAAGTTCTTTCATTACAAATCATGTTGGATGATCAAGGTCACATCCTTCAACAGAATAATGACCAAATTTATGAGTTGGAGGAGGAGCAAAAAGCTCTCAAAAGTCAAATTGAACAACTCACTAACGAGTTACACACCGTCAACGAGGAAAACCGTTCCCAGGGAAACATGATGCGACGCCTAGATGGCGCCCGACGCAGAGAAATGGGTATCTCCAAAGCCCTACGTAACGATATCAAGGGAAAAGTGAAGGAGATTGAGTGCCTTCAATTGATGATCTCTTCCTACCAATCACGGATCATGAAAAAGGTAAATTTCTTTTAAAGCTCCTCGAACCCTTTAAAGATTCACCACAGAAATTGCACAATCCCTTTTACTACTTCTTGTTCATATTTCTCTCTTTCTTTCTAGTTTACGCTCTCTAAATTGTTCTACTATCCCATACGTTCCATTATTCGATAATATTGAAGTCACTACAACAAGAATCTCGTAAACTAAACTCTACTATTCAATACGTTCCATTATTCGATAATATTAAAAGTCACCGTTAATAAGAAACTCTCATAAAGAACGCTCTATTATTCGATACGCTTGATTTATTATTTTTTCTATTATCCTTTTAGAACCGTGAATTGAAAAAGGCTGCTAAAACTAACCTTGTTCTGGAGGATAAGGCAACGATGCTTGACAGTGCCAACAAAGATTTAGAAAAAATTCTGCATCAAAAGGGCAGATCTACGCTAGGCCACCGTATTACAAATGGATTCTCCCGAACGTTTCGTAACATTAACACCTGCTTTGGGCGACAGTGAATGTAACAATTATTTATCAATCTTAAGGGTAGAAACTAGAGTTTTAGACCATGTTCACACGTTACGGTTCAATTTCGCTCCAAAACCGAAATAAAGCTATTCTATTGGTTAAATTTAATGTTTACGTCACTTTTAACCAATATAATGGCTTCATTTCCTTTTAGAGCAAAATTGAACCGTAACGTGCGGACATGGTTTAATAGTTTCAACTTTTACTGGAATGGAGATCTTAAGCGTCTTCCTCTCTTTGCGAGTCTCCTTGGCGGTTCTGGCAATCAACACGGTTTCAGTTCCGGCTCTGTGGTTGGCGGTAATGTTTTTTGTCAACTCGGCAACATCATTGGTATACCACAGTTTCCACAGTTTTGTTGGTCAATCAAGCTTCAAATCTAGCACTTTGTATTACTTATTATTTGTCTATTTTTAATGGAAATATATTTTTTTTATAAAAACTGATTTGGCAAGAAATTTCGTTCCCCGCTGGTAAAAATACCTTAGACTTTCAGCCCCACTGGGAAATTGACTTTGATTTTATACCCATTCGAAACTGCACTCCAAAACCATCCCACTGGATTTTTAACCTTGGAACAATAGCATATCTATCCCAATCCGGATTTCAAAAGATATTTTTTACCCACTGTGCGAAAAAGTTCCACTCAGGCTGTTAGACAGGGGTGTATTATTAAAAGATAACTGCCGTGCGTTCTAATTTTCCACAGACACGGTTAAACACATTTTAATGATATATATACACCATTTCCGTATCCATAAAAAACTAGAGAGGTCATCTATTCTATTTGGCAATTATTAGGAAGTATTTCAACAATAGTTGCAAGTTCGGCTACCCTTGCGCGTAAAGCTAAAGATGTTTTGGTTGGACCCGCCAATCCCCGAAAATGAGGGCTGCATTACCTGACCTCTTGCTGCAAAATCCTTAACGCGGTCTTGCAAAATTCCGTAATCTAAACCTTCCAGATGTTGAAAATTTTTCCGACCTTCAGAGCTTTAGCGTGTCGGGTGAAAATTTCTGCATCTGGGTGCCAGATAAATTTATTATGTTTTTGTAAGTTTGCGATAATCCCGATGAAAAATTATTTTAATGCAGCCTTTCGCCTTTTTACACCATTTGGATCTCACTGGCCGATAAATGGATCGTAATTAACCTGCTTAACATTATTTCCAGCTGAGCACTTTGTATCGCGACGCACAAATGCAAGGAATGGAGAACCCGATGGTCAACGATCTCAAACGAGACTTCGAAAATGGAATGAGAGTACAACTCGCCATGAAGGTCAGTTTTTTCATATTTTCATTCTTCAATAAACTTCTCCTCAGATAGAACTGTAATTTAGGTGCGTTCACCCTAAAGTTAGCAGTATTTTAGCCAAAAAAGAGAACTACCATTGAAGAAATTTTGCCCCAGCTTCGTTCCTGTGTATTTGTTTAACAATTTTTTTTCACTAGTAAAGGTGATTCTAAATAATTATCTTCAAATTTCCTTTCAAACTTTGGCCCGCTACTGTTAGACGCACAGATATCTTATATAAAACACTAGATAAAGCTTACTCTGTATTATCCATGCAACGGCAGCTGAAGCAAAATAATCTGCCATCTTTGCTCAAAGTGAACCACGGTCACTGACCTTTATATACCCTCGACCAAGCTATATTGGCCATCTTTGATCGGAGTTTTTTTGGAACTGGTACCCGAGAAGAAGTCATTGCAATGTTAAAAAGTAACGTCTAACGGCAGTACATCATTAAAAGTATTTGAGGAAAAGTATATCTAGCTTTTTCGATGTATTTTCACCGCTATCGAGTAGTGCTACCATTAGGTTACTACTTCCAATAAAACTCCGATCAAAGATTTTGCTTGGCCAGGATTGAGAAACTTCGTCCAGGGTATAATAAAGGTCAGTGACCACAGTAGAAACCTTGGTTTTTACTGTTGAAGTTTTGTTGACACTGCAATGACTTCAAAATTTCGATATCATGCAGGATAGATTGTGACGTAACTTCATTCAAGATAGCAGATTATTTTGCTTCAGCTTGGGATGGAGTAGCTCCATCTAGTGTTTTGTATAAGATATCTATGGATGGACGGCGGGGTTCAACTATGAAGTCTTTTATTATTGCACCATAAAGTTTATTAAGAAATGCAAAACAGGTCATATAAAAAATCCAATCAATGTAAGAAGATAAGTACTTTAACTGCAGCACTCAAACATCTCCTTTATTTTTCAGGCCGTTTTATTTCCACCGGAATTATCAGACTTGGTGTTGAATTTTTGTTCGGCAACATCATATTGGTTGAACCAAAACACAATAGCAGGTGGTGATTATCTGAACATGGTAAAACCAAGGGAAATGAAAGCCAAAAATTTGCCAGAAGAGGTAAGAAGAAGAAGAAGGTGGACTAGTGCTTATATAGACCGATTCATTTTTACCCACTATCAGCCATTTTTTATTAGAAATGATAGAAAGAATATGTACAGGATGGTTTAGTAACAACTCGATAACTCAAAGTTTTCAAATATTTCCCGTTTGGACCTGCACATAGTTTTTTTGTTTCGTGAGTGAAATTTATTTCAGTTAGGAACAGGCAGCTTGCTTGAGGTTTGCTCGAAGATAGTCCCTAACTGGATTTTGCTGAATCGGTTTATTCGTGTATTCATGGCGTAGTGCTCTACACAGAAGCACTCGAAAAAGAATCGAAGGATAAACTTTTTTTTTCGAATATGCAATTTGTACATGCAGTTGAAAAGGTGGCCTCGCTAATTCAATACTTGATTTATTTTCCAGGTTTCTCCGGCGCTTACGGTCGTTCCTGAGTTTATTTTTGAAAATATCGGTGATACCATACGGTTAATGGGGTAAGTTTTTTCGTCGATCTTTAAGGGCTCTGACCATAGTGAATTTTTCATAATTGCCGTGTTTAAAATGTGTTTTCTGACTGATGTAACCAACAAAACTATGGCATGTTATACATTTTCTGTTAGACAAACTATTCCTGAACCTGAAAATTCAAAAATTGCATTGAAAAAATTTGATGAAGAAGAAAATGAAGACTTTTGCGAGGAAGAGTATTTCAACTTTGAAGAGCTTAGTTTCGGCGAAGAAAAAACATTTTGAAATGATTTTCGCAGTAGATGGTGTATCTTTTACCGAACAATAAAAATTTTTGCGGAAAATTTTTGTAAATGCTTCTTTGTCTCGAAATCTTCAAAATAGTGGTTTTTCATCAATTTTTCATCTGGATTTTGCTTAAAAAAACAGTCATAACTTTTGACACATCTTTTTAGAAAAATTTTCCGCAAAATTTAAAATAGTTCAATTCTTTGCGGACAGTGTAAAGAAATTTTGAAACAAAAAAGTTAATTACCCATTAAAACTAAGCACTTTTTGTAAAAGAGGGTGATGCAACATATTATTAACATCTTTTTAAAGTTCATAACGTCATTTTTGCAATTAAATTCTTAATTACTCTTAAGGCATTCGATTAAAAAGCAATTTATAAAGGCAATTCTTTGTTAAAAGTGTTAAGGAACATGAAATAAAACTTTTATGTTCAAATACCAAAATCAATTTTTCGACTATGGTCAGAGCCCTTAAATCTCCCCTTAACCATTCGAATATTTTACTAGGGACAGGAAGCATCTTGGGAGAGGGATCAAGACCCCCCTAAACAAAAATTTATATTTTGAAATATTGTCAATTGAATTGAAAGTTAGCAATTGTGCACCAAATGTGATTTTGCATCTTTGGTGAATTTTTCGGCAATAGAGAGCGGTGGAACAAATCTTAAACCACTCAAATGCGTTTAGGGGTTATTTTTCAACTGATTTTGAAATTTGGAAATCAAAAACTCGTGGTTGTAAATGATTTATATTTTATTCAGCTTGTTCAACGAGGAAAGTCTTGATCGCTATGGCAACTTGAGTCATATCATGGAATTCTTTGCAATTTTCTTAGGGTAAGAATCTATTTTATCTTTTTGAGGAGCCAGATAAATTCCTGTTTGAGCGAATTCCGGATTGGCAAGTCCCCCAGCTGAATCCCACATTTTGTTAGTTCTGAGAATTTGAACTATGTACTGACTTAAACAATTTCATTTGTTAATATTACCTCTTAACGTTAATCTTTGCCACAAAGTTGAATGACTCATTCCGAATTTGCGACTCAAAGTTCTAATTAAGCTCTTTTTATTTAGACCATGTTCATATGTTACGACATAGGTCTGTTCCGAATCAAATAAAAACTGTTTCATTGATCAGAATTGACGTATAGCCAATAGAGAACAGCTTCAATTTGTTTTAGAATGGAACGGAACCGTAACATGTTAACATAGTCTTAACATTGCAAACATATTCTTTTTTTCCAGGGAACCATACCGCGTGAAGAATCCACATCTTCGAGCCAAATTAGCGGAATGTTTTACAGCCTTCGTACCCAGGACGAAAGTCACCTCTAACATGTTCACTTTCGTAAGTCTCTCAAAACTCGTTCCCAGTCCCTAAGCTCGCTTTTTTTACGATATTCCGGCCAAAAGTAAAATCGAAATTCAAAAAGTGATGCAAGTGGCTCTCGATACAAGATTGAAGTCTCTCGCCCGTTTTTTCTAATACAATTTTCTTTTTTAATGCTTTAACCTTGGTAATGCTTGACTCTTGTATCATAATCTAGTATGGGGCTTCACTTCTTATAGGCTATTTCACAGTCGAAATGGATCATTACGGCTTTCTGTTAGCTAGACGCAATAATCAACCCCCTCTTCTTTTCAACTTTGTGGCAGAATTGCTTCTTAGTTTTGCGATAAAAGAGAAGTTGTCTGGAAATGATACCAGATATTAATTGCCCGATTCTCGGTCAAAACAACACAACAATTATGTAGTTGAGGTTAGACAATCTAACGTGATCGGATCTAATTTGGTCAAAGAACTTTTGAAACTAGTAGTTAGAAATAGCTGACAGTAGAAGGCGTAAGACTCAACTTAAGCAAATTAGCCAATCAGCTTTATATAAACCCTGTATGTAGTTTTTCGATTTGATTTTGAGTTGTTAAGAACTTGGTACCCTAATGGTAGCACTACTCAATAGCGGTGTAAATGCAACGAAAACACTAGATCTACTTTTGCTTGCACACTAGTGATGTAGCGCCGTTCGTCGTTAGACAAAGCTTTAACACTGCAATGGCTTTTTTTGCGGGTTTCACTCGAGATGCCTTGGAGTTTTTACAAGATTTCACTAATTGGTCATTTAAAGTGATAGAGATGACGCGTTCTTTAGAAAAAGTAATAAGATTCTTTTATTACATCTTAACGACCAACCAAATCAAATAAGAGCTTGTAAAAACTCCAGCTTGTCCCGTTTCACTCCGATCAAAAATTGCGATATTCCAGGGTTTATAAAGGTCAGTAGAATTAGCATTAATATTAATCGAATTCGGTTCAGATTGCTTACTCTTAGTTGAATTATTAGTAAAATAGCACATTCAGAAAGAAAAGTTTAATCTTGTAAGTATGGAGTTGATATCAAGTCTTTTTAAACTTTACATGTTAGGGTATCGTAAATATTTTGTTTATTTTTCTATATTTTGTAGAGTTACCGACGTAATGCGTTTGAAGCGAGTACATTTGTTCCTAAAGTCCTTCCTAAGTCATTATTACGACTTTTTGTGGACATCGAATTTACTGGACATGCCATGGAATTTGAACAAAAATTTAGTATGTGTTTCTAGTTAAGTTTGGAATTGATTCATTTATTTAAATAGTTGCATCGAATTTAATGTTTTGAGCACTGCGGATAATATCTCAAACGCCCAAGCCAATAAAATGTTGTGTTTGTTTTCAATCTGAATGAAAAAATCTACATCAGTAAAGCATGAACATGGAATATCTGTATTGTCCTAACATAATCGACAAGGCTAACGTCAACTTTGTACCCATACCCCATACCCAACTCTCTCTCTCTCTCTCTTTTATTGATGATGAGATTAGCCCTGGGCGCCTTTGAATTGTTAATTGCTTGTGTTGCTTGTATCAGGCGTTTTTTTGAAACGATTAAATAACATTTTAACGGGATTAGATTTCATTATACCAGAGTATCAAATCTCCGAGCTTTCATTAAGCACTTTTGGCATCGGGAAGAATTAGAATTGTGGAATAAACATCTTAAATGCTAATGATTTTGTAATCGAAAATGGGCAAAACCAGGGCAAAAAAATCATCAAATATCATTCAAATAAAACGTCAATGATGTTTACCCTGGGAACGAGGATCGGGTTCAGGTTTAATAACTGGTAAAACATTTGGTTGTCTCTTTTTGTTTTAGCATATCGTCATTACATGTACGAAATCTTAGAATACATTTGGAAACTACCTGGATATCATGAAAGTTTTCGAAAACTTTATGAAGATGTATGTATTTAACTTCTATTAAGTTGCTTTTTCTCTTTCGTTGACACGTTTACTGTCGTTTCTTTTGGCCTCCTTGGACATCATATAGAGCGGGCTACGTTTTCTTTCTGAGCTTTCTAACTTCCTACGTTTGCCATCCGCACTCATTATTTCAGGCAAATTGCTGCCACCGAACTGTGGTCTACTCAGCCAAGATGGTGCATTATTTTGCTTCTGCCAGAGAAGGAGTATCTTTATCGAATTTTACTATAAATAATTGTGACTCGCTCAAATAATTTCCTCATGTTGAAATAAAGGGAAATTACTGATGATCGTGCAGTACGATACTATATATACACTCCCTTCTCACCGACCCGGTAGGATTTGTTCATCCAGCCAGTGGGGATAAAAATAACGGACTGAAACTCAAAGGGATTGATATTTCTATGGCTGGGGATTTCAATTCTTTTGTTTTCAAGTCAGAAAATTCAGTGGAGAAGGGACAAATAGCATACTATTTTGCAGTGAGGGTTGGTTTATTTGATTATTTTCAGTTGGGGTAAAAATTGGAGGATCATTTCCACCGGGGACGATATTTTGGCAAATTTTTCAAATGGGAAGGGGGTCCCAGTGGATCTGTTAGAAGGGGGTGTATATATTTCTGTGATCTTTTTCATGATGTCCCGCTTCATTTTAGGGTAAAGTGATGTACAAGAAGGAGATGGTGTTCACGTGTTTTCCACGTTTCATCAATCTATTGGTCAACGACAGCACCTTTCTATTGGATGAAGCTTTACAGGTAATTTAATCGGATCAATTTACGCGAGATTTTACACAGAGCTCAATTTTCTGTTTTCCAAAAGTCTCATGGACGTCAACCCTTGGATTTGTTACTGTTAAACTTAATGTTTTTGGGACTATTATTGGTGGGGTAAGGTGGAATCTGTTGTGGTACAAATGTTACCATTAACCCATGCATCTTGCGGGTTGGGGGGAGCTCAAATTTCGATTTGAAAAATATTCAGAATGTTTCTTTGTTCTTAAATCTGAAAAGCCTAATTTATTCACCTCAACTTTTCTTAATTGATTGTCTATTATATGGTTAGAACCTAACGATGATAAAGACCTTGGAACAAGAGAAAGATAACGGCGAGTGGAATCTTCTTGAATCAGCCGAAATGAGAAGGGTAAGGTTTAATAACTTCCGTAGATGCTACCCAAGTTGAAAGACTGAATAGTTGATTCTAACCCTATAGGGATTCATTCAAATTGCAACCGCCTAGCTATGCCAATTTCCAGCAAACATGAATTTAAATGGATAATAGACTTATAACGGAACGATACGAGCGCTCTAAATCCTTTCATTTCTCTGATTATAGAAAGAAGAAAATTTGACACAATTTGGACATTTCGCGCGTGCGTACAACACAATGGCCAAAGAAACTGTTCACGTTTTGTGTTATATTACGAAAGATATTACAAGGTATACGCGTGCGTCAATTCATGATATCCATGACGTAATGTTTTATACAGTAGCACTTAAAATAACCCAAAAGTTAATAAGTGGCAACTACCTGGTCTTTTTGGGTACTTCCGTATAAAAAATTACGTCATGAATAGAATCAATGATTTTTCTTTATTGTTCACTTAGGAATCGATCTTCATAAGTGTGCTCTGGTTGCTTCTATTAGGTATTAGGTATTTTGGCTTTGATCATTTTCACTTGGAAAAATGGGTGTCTTTCTATCGATCCCAGTGCTTGGTGTTTGAGAACGATTTCTTTGGTTTATACATTCTCCTTTATAAAAGTAAAAAAATGGTAATTTATAGATTCGAATTCAAAATGTATCTACGACATGGGCAGAATTCTGCAGTCTACTTTCTTCCAAAGGATTTTTTTGGTCATAATATAAACCTATATCTATAACCTATACAAATAATATAAATATATACTTTATTTCTCCCAGCAATTGTATGATTATATTTTAGGCCTTTCGCAAGTCCATGTATGGCGACAAGTATGGCAGCGTTTTTGAATTACTTTTTGGTACATTTGGTTGGTCCTAAACGCAAAGAGTTGAAGGTATACCAAGAAAGGTTTTTTTTTGTATCCTGAAAATAAGCAATTTAAAAAGTATTCGAGCGACTTTTTTGAAGAATTTTTAGTACAGTTGGCGCTTTCTAATTCGATGTTCAAGGGGGGTTGAATTATCATCGAATGAGGGAATGTATTGAATGGTAAAGTGTCGTTTACGAGTGTTTCTTGTTAAAGGCGGCTTTCAATGTTATCGAATAATGAAGTATAAAGAATAATGGAGTGTATCGAATTAGAGAGTGTCACTTTTTATGCAATCTCAAAATATTCGAATGGTTTTTGAAGAATTTTAAGCATTAACTATGTTGTGTTGGTTTTGCTATGGAAGATAATCCAATTTGAATGCGAGTGAACTTTTAATTATTGACAATGTAAACAAAGATTTTCCGTCTCAGCGAGGTAAAAAAAGGGCTTTTCCGTCACCAAATTCAACAAAAATTGAAGAATCTTGCCTTCAGTTCATCTCTGTCTGAGACAAAAAACTTTGACTTCTGTATTTAATGATCGAATGATTTCTTTCTTTTTAGGTCAAGGATTTCGAGAAGTACAATTTCGAGCCATCTACATTGGTCATTAATATTGCATGTATTTACATTTCGTTGGCCAAAGAAGACTCCTTTTGTCAAGCCATCGTTACTGACGAACGATGCTATTCAAATGAATTATTCACCAGATGTCTGGATCTTCTTGAGTAAGTGGCAAAGTATTAAAGGTTTTGTTTTTTAAATAAGAGTGATATCGTTTGCTTACTCATCAATTCTAATTCACAAGCTTTTTGGACCTACCTGGAGGTCCTATAAATTAACCTCTGTCCGTTCGTCCGTCCGTCCGTTCGTCCGTCCGTCTGTTACCAGCTTTTCTCAGGATTGGCTCATTAGTTTTTTCTGATTTTTGGCACAATGATGCAAAATGGCAATGCCCAAAATGTGACGGAGCCCGATTTTCGAAAAAAAATCATTTCCGGCCAAAAATGCCGGAAATATGCCGGAAAAACCGGTTTTTTGGCATTTTCTCAAGATTTCATCATTAGTTTTTTCTATTTTTGCACAAAGATGCGTATAAGCATGCCCAAACTTGGCCGAGTCCAATTTTGAGAAAAACTTTTCCGGTCGAAATGCCGGAAAATATGCGGAAACGCCGTTTTGCAGATTTCATTGGATTTTTCCTTATATTTTTTTTTTCATACAAAACATTATTAATCCAATGCCACCATCAAGCATGATTCATGTCAATAAAACTGATTTTTGAAGCCGGAACTTTCTAAACCGCCCGGCAAACAGCCGATTTTCGCCGGAAATATTCTTGAATTTCTTGACTTTATATTTTTCATGAATTTGCACACTGATGCAAAATGTCAATACCTAAATTGTGACGAAGCCTGATTTTCGAAAAAAATTCATTTCCGGCCGAAAATACCGGAAATATACCGGAAAAACTGGATTTTTGGCATTTTCTCGAGATTTTATCCATAGTTTTTTGATTTTTGCTCAAAGATCTTATTACAATGCCCAAACATGGCCGATTCCGATTTTTGAGAAAAAAATTTTTCCGGCGGAAAATGCTGAAATATGCCGGAAATCGCCGTTTTCTAGATTTCATTGGGACTTTTTTTATTTACTTGTTTTTTTTTTTTTTCATTCAAAAACATTTTTAATAGCAATGCCCACTATCAAGCATGTTTCAATTCAATAATTGTTTTGAAGCCGGAACTTTTTTAAAAGTCGCCGGAACAACCTATTTCGCCGGAAAGGACAGTATTTCTTAATTTCTCGAGCTGTCCTTTATATTTTTTATGAAATTTTGCACACTGACGCAATATGACAATATCTAAAAATGTGACGGAGCCCGATTTTCGAAAAACATTTTTTCGGCCTAAAATGCCGGAAATATGCCGGACAACCGGTTTTTGACATTTCCTCGAATTTTTATTTTTAGTTTTTTCTGATTTTTTGCAGAAAGATGCGTATCGCAATGCTCAAACATGCCGTGTTCGATTTTTGAGAAAAAATTTTTTGCGGTTGAAAATTCCAGAAATCGCCGTTTTTGCAGATTTTCATTGGTTTTTTTCCTCATATTTCTATGTTTTTCACACAAAAACATTATCGATAACAATGCTCACCATCAAGCATGATTCAATTGTCAATAAAACTGATTTCGACCAGAACTTTCTATTTATTTTTTCCCTACAACCCTTCTCTCTCCCCCCATCATCAATCAATGATGAATTTCTTGCGTTATGCATTTTCGCTAAACGCTATGTTTTCTGACTGATTTTTTTCATTTTTCTCCTTGCATTGCTATCTAACTTTCATCATCAGGTAGGTCCATTCAGCATCTAGCTTGTTCACATTGGATTGACATGAATGTGGAGCAAGATTGGTCAGAAGAAGGAAAAGAAAAACATTTTTTGCTTATATCAGCATAATATAACAATAGGCAGACACTGTCTTGATATGAACTGTGTCTGATATGAAACGGGGACACTTATGTAAAATTGAAAATTTTAAATACAGTTAACGCTCGCTAATTCGATGTTCTACCATTCGATACGCTCTCTCTTATTCGATCAAAATCCAACCCCTTGGAAAACGAATAAAAGAGCATCAACTGTAATATTTTCAATGCAACCATGAAATATTTAATTAGGATATTTTGAGCAGCGAAAGGACTTTTGGCCGACCTCCATACACTGTCTGCACCCCAAAATGTCGATGAATTTTGTTTTCTTTCTGACGCCTCAAATAATCATTGGAAATACAAAAATGAGCCTAATAACACTTATTTGTCACCTAAAGATTCTTTCCCAATGCATAATTCCATTTTAAACCATTGTTGATAAAAATTATTCACGCCCAAACTTTCATTTTTTAAAGTTACTGCACCCCAAAATGTAGGCTAGCCTTTTTCCGTATAACTTCTAGTGAAATCAATAAATCTTGTTGATTTTTTGTATGGTAAGACCTAATACAACACAGAATCGACATAAATTTTAAAAATAAGGGAATTGATCCAAAAAATTGTCAAAAATCTAAATTGCTTTTCTACTGCACCCCAAAATGTAGGTGTATTTTTGCGTGTTTGCAGAAAAAAGCAGAAAGATTACATCAAAATTTATGTTTTTTTGTAAAAAAGTTTTTAACCGGAGACCTTCTGTCAAATTATCAAAAGAAACCTAAAAATTTTGCTTCGCTTGGTGTTTTAAAGTAGCATTTTAATCAGTTTTAGTTCCGTTTTTCACGGAAAAATTGCTACTTTTTGACGTTTTTGACGTCAGTTTTGTCAAAATTTCGAAAAATGAGGGTGCTTCAAAATGACATATCTTTTATTGGGTTTGAGCTACCAGCATAAAATTTTGACACAATGTTCAGGATAAACAGGGCTTTAAAGTCGACCCTAGTTTTTAGGACTTATCTTTTAGTCTTGGTGTACCAATTTTTATTTGATTGAAAATTTGACCGAAAATTCAGACGTCACTTTGGAAAAAAATCTCTGGTTTCGCAAGAAAATTATCAAAATAAGCGATGAATTCGATTTAGATAACTTGATATATTCATAGGCTATCCATTTCCAAAGTTTTCTGGCTGCAAACACGTTGAAAAAATTTCAGTAGACGTCAAACCAAAAACCTACATTTTGGGGTTCACACACATTTTGGGGTGCAGACAGTGTAGAGAGATTAAAGTGTTTCTGAAAGCGTATTTAATTATTTCCAATGCTTAAAAAACGCTAAATTTCATCAAAATGAGGCGGCGTTCCTTTATTAAAACGACACAGCTAATTTTTTTATCTTTTTACAGGAAATTGGAAGGTGGCCAGATGTTCATTCCAGACATGGCCAAAGTTAACGCACGTTTGAAAAAATGGCATGATAAACTAGTTGCTAGGGAAACGCCGGTGGTAAGTGGGTTATTTCATTGTCTATGAGATGAAGCCTCTTTTATCTCCTCTCTGCAGTCGGGACCAAAAGAAAGTTAAAAAGTTTAATTTCAATTGTTGAGGAAAAGTTGTATATCGAGGAACTGTTTCTAGCGGCCTTACTTAGTATGCGTGCATATAAAGTTGGCACTCTCTAATTCGACGTTCTACTTTTCGATACACTTCATTATTCAATGAAATTTAAAGTCCCCGTCAACAAGAAACTCTCATAAACGACGCTCCCATATTCGATAAGCTCCCTTATTCGATAAAAATCCAATTCCTCTCGAAGATCGAATTAGAGAGCGCCAACTGTAGATGTTTAAATTCTTCTCAATTATGAAAAGGTGGAAAAGAAGAGTAGATAAGTTTGCATACTCAGCTGTACTCAGATAAATTTTGTAAGGATATAAGCACACTTGAACTATTTGCCAGCTCTCAAGGTATACAAATCATGTGTGAATGTAGAACCATTGAACAAAATTCTCTGTCAAATAATTACACATTTTTTATGAACAAATTATATGAAAGGCTAAAGTGTTAAGAACAAGTTAAGATCATTTAAGATCATGTAAGGCTTTGTGAATTTTAAAACAACTGATTTCTTAGGAAAATGGACAAAGATACTCACAAAATGGTCAAAATAAGAACATGTTAAGAACATTTTAGGCTTTGATGTTCTTTAAAAAAATACATATATTTATTTCAGTCGTTTCACTTCACTAACCATTCTTCATACAACGCACCCATCTCTTCAACTTCCTTCGAATTGGTTTCGAAGAAAAAGAATAAATAAAAAAATCGCACACGTAACTTAATGCAAACGAGAACGTAAAAGCGGCACTAAGCCAAGGGTCGAAACCGTCGTAATTTACAAAACCGTAGTAAAGGTACACGAAATTTGGCGCAACGGAGAATGTTGTGAACGTAATCACTAACAAGAAAGTCGATAAGAATTGTTTATTATGTCTGAATAAGGTTCTCCTTCTTTTTCGACTCGTGGAGAGTGCCGTTGAATCTGTTTGTTGGGTGCTTTGTTGTGTTGTTTGATAACTCGTCGTTTGATCGAAATGGTGGATCTTTCTTGTCTTTCGTATCATGACTAGAATGTAGCTATATGTACCGATTGCTACCGTCAAGAAAATTGCATCGAATGATAAGAAGTAAAAACTGTACAGGGCATCCTCATCAAAGTCAATAAGCCAAAATGTCAAACATAATATACCATTGATAATGAAAAATGAAGTAACCAGTTTGATGGTGTGTTTATATTTCCAGTATAAAGGGTAAGTGATGTTCAGATAAACCTTTAGGAATCTGTCGAGAGTCAATGCAGTCATTATCTCATACATAAAGGTGTATCCAAAAAATAATCTCAATTTGCCAATTGTGTACATTGTTTTTATGGGTGTAGTCCAAACTGCCACGCCCAATGCTGAAATCAAGAATTCGCTAAGGCTCAGACAAATGAAATATAGTTTTTGAATCGATCTTTCTTCGTTGAATTTTGTTGTGATCAGCAAATATAAGCCGAATGCATGAAGAAGCGAAGGGATGGTGTATGCTGTTACGCCGAGAATATCCCTGTCCAGCACCATACTGGAAAAGAGACCTAGTCGCAATGTCAACACATTACAAGACTCGATTCGGCTCTTGATTTTTAAAAGGTTAGTTCTTTGAGAAAGGCCTAGAATAAAAAATCTCTTTAGTACCAAAATCTACTGCATCCAGAGTTTTTGACACCATAGAAAAACTTATTCCATTATTGAAAATTTATGGATGGAAGAAGTAAAAAGAAATTCAGATTTAGGGTTGTTCATCTTAGATCTTTAAAATGGCTCGTAGTGTGATTCTCAAATGAATTATTCATCGAACTCAAACCGTTTGTTTAGTTTGAGGACATTTTTTAAAGATGCTATTTCAATCGTATCTATTGCAAATTATTTTTAAAAAACGGCACTGATATATGCAGCTGTTAAAAGTGAACAATTCGATTATCTTGTCACGGAATATTAGAATGAGCTTATGATAATCGTATGTGAAAACAATTTCCATCGTATTCTTTTGTGATTGTAATTCTACAATAATAAGCGCTGGTGTAAAAAGGGCATAATCCTTTCGCTTTAAGTGTGCACTAATTCTCTTTTTGTTTGCTTCTTCTACCAATTTTCAATTTTAACAAATTTTTTTCCGTTGAAAAGATAACTTTTTGCATTTTGATTCTAAAAACTTCATTTACGATAAAGAAGTACTGTGAAGACTCCCGATTTTAGCTACAGTATATAACTTTTCACAGAAAATTTTGCATCAAAAGTTGCATCCTCTAGAAAGTAGCTGAGTCGAAAAACCCCTGTATTGGCTGTGTTTTTTTTTTAACTTCAGCGAGTCACTTTCTAGCTTCTAGGCTTAACTAATGATATGTATACTTTTATGTTAAAAATAATTATATAACTTTAAGGAACTCGTTTTAGCAAGAGAAAACTTTGTTAATTTTCGAAATAATGAGTTTCTCTGTGGTGGTATTAGAAACGTTTGATTTCTAAAGAAATCATTTTTTCAACCCAGAACTCCTTAAAAATCTCCGGAACAGCCTTCATGTTTTTATTTTTGCTGCCTAGCATTTATAAATTTTCATTTTTTCTTTAAATTTTCATATTTCGACTCATTATAAGACTTTATTTTTTGCGATTTATGTTTCTTGATCGTGCTTACAATATAATTATTAAGTTATTAAAGAGCTAAGGTAATTCTGAAATTTGATACCTGATACACGTTTTTTTTATAAGGAACCTTAACTTGGCTCCGAGCCTGGAGTTCCTTATTTTAAATTCGTTCTCAAGATATTGGCAATCCTACGACTTGTGTCCTGATGGAATTGTTCAATTTGCTTATTGTTTTCAAAGATTTCTTCCAAATCTGATCCATTTCAACAATTTTCGTCTAATAGGCTCCGAGGAAAAAGTATAGATGAAAAAATCACACACATAACTGGTGCTGTACATCAGACTTAAGGCCATTGCCATCCATCCTTTATAAATTGGAATATTTTTCATACCGTAGTAAAAGTATATAAAGTCAGGAATAACTGTAAAAGTTGAAAATGTAATTACCAAGAGGAATGTCGAAAGAAATTGTCTATTTTGCTTCAATAATGTCTTTTGGTGTTTCTTTTGTTCTGTTGTATTCGTGGTGATACTGCTTTCTTCCTTTTGTGCAGTCTGGGGCGAGTTTCGGGTGATCTGGGACGTGTGAAACTGGTGTATTTTCCCATTCTTTCTAACCAGAAAGAAAATATAACCGTAAGTGCCTACAGCTACTACGAGAAAGATAGCATCAAAAGGCAAGTAGTAATACATGTTAAAAGTTTCCACCATTTGAAAGCTCGAGTCAAATGCAATGAATGCAACAAAAGCAATACTACTGTTTAATGCCAGGAAAATGATCACGAGTTTCACTGTGCGACTGTATGTCCAATATAATGGATACTTGATGTTTAAAAAAATCTTGAGAAATCGATCCAAAGTTAATGCGATCATCACTTCGTACATAAGAGTGTAACCAAAGAACACTCGAACAAATGGTATAACCCCTTGTCTACCTTGATTCCAAACCACTATACCAAGGGAACCGATTACAAACTCGCTGAAACTCAAAGTTATGAAGTATAACCTCTGTATTGAATTCCCATGGCTGAATTTTGTTGTGATCAACAGAAAAAGACCAAAGGCGTGAATGAAGGTGGTAACGGTGAAAACTGCCGCCCCTACCGCCTCTTTCTGTTGAGATGGCATGATTTGTTTTGTCCCAAAGTTGTAATAAAAAGGCTGTCCAATTTCAACTAGCACAATAGTGCAATCTCATTCAGACACCATGAAACCTTCCCGATATTTTTTGTTTCTACAGTACTAAAGAATTTTCAAAAGTTCTTCCAAAAATATAAACGAAATGAAAATAGAAATATTGAAGATTTCGAAAAGTGAAATTAATTAGAAATAATATGATATCAATTAAAAAAAAGAAAAACAATCACGAAAGTCTAAAAAATGTTTATTGGAAATGTTGTTGGTTTAAAATATCACGCGACAGTTTCATCAGATTTTTACTGATGTATCCAGCTATCAAGATTATTTCAGTCCAGCCAAACGATTTGTAAATACAGCAAACTTTCTCTAATTCGAACCTCTACTATTCGAATCCTTCTATAATTCGAAGTAGAATATTGGTCCCCTCCAGCTAGAAAGTGTTGTGAAATACTCTCTTTAGTTCGAATCTTTCTCCAATTCGAGGAAAATCTCTTGTTCCTTGAAGATCGATTTATAGAGAGTCAACTGTATACAAACCACAAAAGCGGTCTTCCTTTGGTCGGTTTTTCTCAGTTTGAATTTAGCCAAGAAGAAAAGTAGTAGTTAGTGGAACGTGAGCTAAAGTTTTATTATACTAGGTGTCTTAGTAGGGGGAATTTTGTTCGATTTTTTGGAATCGCTTAACTGTTTTGTTAGAAGCACTTGTTATACATTTTTGGAAAGCTAAGGGGTAGGGGAATCGAAATTACTATGTTTCCAATTTTTTTCGGACACTTTGGTGTGATTTTCGGACAAATATGACGGTCTCAGGCAAAAATCATAGGGTTAAAAATTAATGAAAATTTTAGCTCGAGAAAACAGAGACCTGTTGTATATTTTTGGAAAGCTCTCAAAAAATTAAGATTAGAGATATATTGGAAGTATAGGTGATTTCTGTACCTAACTCGAGATATTAACCCTTGAAAACCGTGTTTTTCAGTCAGAAACAGCTATTTTGTCCAGTTGTTGCGCTTTTTTGAAGCTCATATCTCGAGTTAGGTACTGAAATCACCTATACTTGCAATATATCTCTAATCCTAATTTTTTGAGAGCTTTCCAAAAATATACAACAGGTCTCCGTTTTCTCGAGCTAAAATTTTCATTAATTTTTAACCCTATGATTTTTGCCTGAGACCGTCATATTTGTCCGAAAATCACACCAAAGTGTCCGAAAAAAAATTGGAAACATAGTAATTTCGATTCCCCTACCCCTTAGCTTTCCAAAAATGTATAACAAGTGCTTCTAACAAAACAGTCGAGCGATTTTACAAAATGCCCTCTACTATCTTCTTGATGGTGTAGTGCCAGCTGCCATCTGATTTTTAAGTCCCCCTCTCCGAGGGCCCCAGCCTTTATCGAGTATTAGTTGTTTCCGTGATCATCCAGGGTTGATGGGAATGGTAATATTGATAATACAACTGACTCCATCCTCAAAATATGTTTTTGGGTCGCTAAATTTATAAGCACATCCAAAAAATTTTGAAGCTTTGGAATGTTCTTAACATGTCATTTTGACCATTTTGTGAGTATTTTTGACCATTTTCCTAAGAAAAAGGGTGTTTTAGAGTCCACAAAGCCTTTAAAATATCCGTAACTTGTTCTTAACATTTTGGCCAACGAAGCCTTATGATCTTATATAGTTTTTTCTTATAAAAACGTGTATGACCCATGTCTTTGAAATAGAGATAGAAGGGTTTGAATTTCGAAAATTTCGAAGCTTAGAAAACTATAACTAAACTTTTAACCTAATAGGGTAGGATACTATCAATTGAGTTTGAATTACAGAAAGATTAAAATAATGGAGCTTAGTAAATAAAGCTAAGCTAAGGTATTTCAGGGCTCGTCCCTCCCCAAGCGGTAATTCTGATCACGATATCACGAAACTTTTTGTCTTCAATCACGATCACGAAAATCAGCAAAAAATTTGGATAATCACGCATCCCTTTGAAAAAAGTCTAAATCGCGCATCGCGGCTCAAAAATCTTTCAAATCACGATCACGTTCTGACCTCTGATCATGCAATCACGTTAGAAAAAAGTCCCTATCACGCCATTACGAAAACCGCTTGGGGATTCTCTTTAAGGTCTCGTCTAATCATGTCATCATAGTTTGTTTTATCCCGTTTCTTTTCAGCCACCAGATGAATTCCTGGATCCTATTTCATGCGTATTGATGCACGAACCGGTCAAGCTCCCTTCTTCTGGACAAATCTTGTGTCGGTCCACCATCGCACGACATTTGCTAAGGTAATGAATTATAATTGCAACTTATAGGCCAAGCATGTTGATTTTTATTCTAGATCAATTTTTTTATCTGAAATTTGCTTAAAAGGTAAATTTTGAGTATTAGTTATTTCATTTTGCTATTTAAAGATAATGTCGCGTTTCATGGGGTCCTCTTATCTGGCTAGTATCAAATTCCGACTATTGGTTTAAACACAATTTTTGAAATGAAAATGATTGTTTTGAGAGGTTTTCTTCAAATATTTTCCACCTTAGTTTTTGCATATCCCATCGGTCTGTTTTAGCAAATTAAATGACTTTGCGAAACAGGATTCGATCCTTGCAGGGGGGTCAAGCAGCTAGTACAAGACACTATGCCGGTTAGTAGCGTGGTGGTCTGTCATGTGAATTGGATGAAATCACTTAGTACTCAGGTGTATTAGCTGCTTGACCCCTCCCCCTCCCGTGATTTTCGTGAAATTATTCGTTTGTTATTTTTCTGCTTTCAGTGATGAGAACGACCCGTTTAATCGAAGTCCGTTGAAATTGGACCAAGTGATTCCGTGTCCAGAACTTCAAGAGCGTATCTACGAATGGATGACGGAAAACGGAATAGAACAACCGGACCTCACTGCTGATGATTGTGGTGGTTAAGGAACGAAATAAGATGGCAGTGGTTGTTTGAAAAATATTGAAAATGATTTCTATATGAACTAGATTCCTCCGAGACGGGTTGTTTGAATTTAAATTTGTAAAAAGACTGGATCTCAACCCAAGCGCTAAACCCCGGTAGCTTTTCACACCTATAATACAACTAGACATCTTTTACTGCTAGATGTTATTTTGCTGACTGAGACTTGAAAATGAAAATGGAAAAGTGTGACTTGTTTGTCTGAATTTATATTAATCCCTTATTTCAATTTTTTTAAATACATCTTGTCTGGGAATCAAGGGGCTGATTTAAGAAAAAAATTTTATTCCTTATTGGGTTTTATATAGGTATTGTTTGTTTTATTACATTGCATTTATTATAACAAATTAAAATTAATATTGTAAATTGTTACTTTTACTTGAACTTGAGTAATTCACCTCAAGTATTTTGATATTCAAATATTTTGCGAACAATTTTTTACAAAAAAAAGTAAGCGACGTTTTTGACAGACCACGCACAAAAACCATCAATCAATCGAAAAGTTCTGAAAGAAATTACAAATTGTGTATGGTTAACTGTCTCTGAAACTTTTTCTTCTTAAGATTGCGACCTTGCGAGGACCATATTTGAATTACCTCAAAACCTTTTTACAAACTGAGTATAATGAGTGCCTAGGTTTTATTTGATAAAATTTCCGATAAATGCTTTGTAGAATATTATTTAATTTTCCATCAAATAATTTGTTGTCATTTTAAATTTCTACTCCCTTTCGTTTGAGTTTTTGGCAGAACGTTAGACTAATTTGACATTGAAACTTTTTCTAAGTAACCGTTGAACTTTCATTATCTCTCAGCCCTTTTTTGATCTGACAGATGGATGAAAAGATTGTCTGAATAAATATAAACCCTGTCAGTGTCAAACCAAATTTTGGTACAAGATCTTGTACCAGTTACCATATACAGCTGGCATCCACTAACGGATTCGTACTTCTTATACTACATGTGGTTTTGTAGAGGTCTGCGGTTCAGAATACAAATACTTTTCTTCCTCTTGCAAGGGAATGCCTATAAAATTTATCTTATATGGGACTATGCAGTTATGCTTTTATTTTCGGTACCCATTTAACCCGATAGTGAAATTTTCACCGTCCAAATATTGCAAAACCCCTACATAAAGTAGCAACAGAAAAAGTACAGTACAAATAACCTTTCCGCCCACTGGATAGTACACGTCGACTGAAAAGAAAATGTAATCATTACCCTACACCTAATTCACACTTTAACCTCGTGGTTTTAATTTCGCATTTTATGCTAAAAATCTGATTTTGAAAACTTCACATGGTTAAATTTAGCAAGTTTTTCATTTTTTGCATGAAAAATTGGAGATTGCTCTGAACATTCTTACTATCCGAAGATTAAAGATTGAAGAGGGGCTGAAGATGTCTAGCTTTCTAATATACGTAAATTAAATAAAACTTCACCCACGAAATAAGTTTATGTTCAATTTCGTTATCCGATAAATTTTGTTTCAAAAAGATATTTTCTCAAGCCAGGAAACGGTCTAGCCAGAAAAAGAAAAGTTCTTTATAAGCACACACGATTTCAGACTCAATTTGTTGACAAAGTCTCTGGAGAATTTTAGTTGAAAGTATCAAGCAATAGAGTTCACCTTAAAGAAAACAATGATCGAAAAATCTTGTCATTTGATGAAGGATTGCGAAGTTTACAGGCTTTTTTTAGTCCAAATATTTTCTTACACTGATAGTCAGAAACAATGAATCTCGTTTCATATAATTTCTAAAGCCAATCAAGGCCAATAAGATTTCGCCTAATGGATAAAAGAGCTCATTAAAAATCCATGATATATGAGATTATGAGCATGCATACATCGTAACTTTTTTAAATCGTAGGACGAGGTTGGTTGCAATGGCATACATCTCCTGTTTCTTTACCTCCATGGTATAGCGAGCTCAAAACTGACATCTGATTCAAATTAAAAGTTTTAGTTTTTTTGTCTCCGCTGTAGATTATATTGAGACAGGCTTTGAAAAATCATTGGTAAAAGAATGAAATTATCTGTATATGAAAGATTTTTTCACCAAAAGGAAGATATTTATGTATTTTCAAAGGAAAACCTTACTGGTTTACAAAACAAAGCTTCTGTATTAGCATAGACTTCAAATACAGAGTAAAAGTTGTTGAGAAGATGGTGTACGCAGTCAGACAAAATATTTGCTTAACTTTGGCAACATTATGTCATTGTACTGTACAAATATTTCAATAGAGTTAAACAAACCCGAGTTAAATTCTAACTTTTAGCATGTCCAAGAACGTGGAAAATAACCAAAATTACTAAAATAATTTATTTAATTAGATCCAGAAGTTGATGAAAAAACAGGACTGAAAATGTATGGTATTGTTATGGTTTTAAATATCTACGAAATATTTGACAGGATGAAAAAGAAGTCATCTCTTAATCTGAGAGCTCGGTGAAAACTGATTTGTAAAATTCGCTAAGAAAATAAACGAAAATAAATCTAACATTCAGATTTTAACTGACTAAAACCGATTAAAAAGAAGCTGAAAATGGTCACTCATGAGAAGTTCGATTAATACGTCATCATTGTAAAGCAGTTGTCTATTTGTGAGGAAAAAAAAGCTAAAAAAAAATATTGGAAATCATTTCACATATGTGGAGCTGTAGATAAAAATGTTTAATCAAGAATTGTTTGCATTAGGAAATAAAGCACAGTCTACAGCTGTGAGCTTAGCTTATCTGAGAATCCATCACCCCCTGGAAAGGTATAGCTTATTATTGAGATCTTAACATAATGACAAAAGCTGAGCTGAAACCATGAAAGGTTTTTAAAAGAATTTCTTTTTTGAAATTCTGCTGATCCATGATTAAGCCTCTTAATTTGAAATTAAAACTTCATCAAAATGTCATGTCTTTGAGACCTGAAAAAGGACAAAAATGGTATAAGTGCAACACGCAGAGAGGGGATTTATGACACATGAAAAAGTGGTTAATTTGTACACAAAGGGTATATATAGCCAACACCCAAAACAAGGTTGAAAAGGCATCTTAGTAAAATAAGAGTTACACGACTGATTTTGGAAAAACTCTGAATTTAAACCCTTTTCAAAAACACCTGTAGAATTGGGTTTTTAAAAATTTTCTGTTTATGCACAGTAAAAGAAATTCAAAAGGAATTAAAAAATTTATCAAAATAGTTACTTTAGTACGAACAACGTATTCGATTCACATATGTACAAAAATTTTGTGGAATAGAAATAAAGAAACAAATCTATAATATGCTGATGTCCTAAGCAAAAAAAAGAAGGAAAGACAAAAAATCTCATAAATTAACAAACAGAGAAATTCTTGAACGAAATAAGGTGGTCAACACGAAAGAAAGTCGTATGAAAATTCAAGTTATGTTTCTTATACGATATGAAAATCGCCTGATTTACAGCAAATATACACTTCTACAAAAAAATTCCAAAAATATCTAAAATCAAAGTGTGATGGGTAAAATTCTATCACTCTTTACAAAATTCTTTTGTGGGTGTTATTTTTCAATCCACCTTTACAAGACTTCAAGTCTCGTAGGTTTCATGTTCAATTTTTTTTAAGGTTGGTGATTCCTTTAGTTATTCAACAGTTTAGTCTTTTTATAAATGTGAAAAAAAGTAAACTGGAACTGAATAATTCTTCTGGCTGGGTGAAATTCTTTGTTTGTTTGCTTCATAAAAATATAAAAAGACTATTTACATTTTAAAGGCTTGATGGGGTTTTGAAAAAGTCATTTTGTCACAGTTCTAAGGATTTGAAGTATAATAAATACTACATGGTGATAAATAAGCCATAGAGTGAAAAGAACCCACCAAAGCTTATTATAGGGAGCAAACCTTTTTTTTAAAGATTCTACGAGAACTATTTCAAACTACCTGAAATGGGAATGGGAACTGTTTTAGAAAATAGAATTTGTGACTCTTGGGAAAAAACTGAAATATTGAAAAACAAAAAAAATATGAAAAAATAATTTTGGAACTTCTATCATTAATGATTTCATTTTCACTGAACGTCATGCATTTGTTTAAAACTCTTCTTCAATTTCTAACTGTAGCTCATTTTAACGATTCCTGCGACATTTTCAATCTCTCCTACACATTTCCAACAGGTTGTCCTCATAAATAATTTTACTGTTTGCATATGTTTGCGAGATTCCTGAGTTGTGCTTATTAGCCAGGTTGTTAGGTAGCATGGTACATGTTAGAAAAATTTGATAGTAATGTACATTGAAGAGAGAGAGGGGTTGCGCATTAAATCCAACGAGACGTTTATTCCTCTTTGGAACCATGCTTGATGATCCTTGTGAACTCAACGTAGTTGAATCTACCTTTTGGGTCGACTGGTGCACCATGGAACATTTCGTCACATTCTTGTTCAGTGAATCTGTAAAATAAAGATCAAGAAAATAATTTTTTTAGCATTATCATAATTCTGATAAGGTGATTAAAAAGCTATTATAAGGGCTGTACATAATGAAATAGCAGCAGTCATCAATCTCATGCATTTTTGCATGTAGAAATACCATTGTGATAAGAACTAATAGAACAAAGCATGAAAGTTGATCTAATTGAAAGAATAATTGAAAAAAACTACAGGAGGTTTCTAAAGTAGATCAAGCTAAACTTTTAAACACAATAAAAAAAATCAAGTAAACTTAATTTGGAGAGTGAAAAGAATTGTTCTGAGGAAAGAATAAAAAAGTTTGGAAGATATTCTGATAAACAACAGGAAAACTGTAAAAGGTAATACAGGAAACCCACAAACAAGCAATAAAAATACAACAAGAAGGAACCCAAAATTTCCTGATCAAGAGAAGCCAATCCCACTTTTATTAGATCATTTACAAACAATCATTTCCTTTTTCTCCAAAGAGGGAATTTTACCAAATCAGTTAAGTAATAGTTTAGACTGTTCAGACAGTTTATAAATTGAATGAATCTTTATAAAGTATATCAAAATAGTAGAAGAAGATCCAAAGAACACCATATACTATAATGATACTGAAAATAGCAAACACCATTTATAAACACCATAAACCTCAATAAATATCTTCAAATCAATTTTCTCGGCATTTAGAATTAAATGTTCAACACCAGATAGATGGTCTCAAAAAAAAGTAAGTGGGAAAAAGAAAAGAAAATAATCTTGAAGTCTCAGGTGAAAAAATCAAAAAACTCTCAACATTGCTTTGAAGCAATACACCTAAAATAGTTAGAAATAAAGAAAAAATCTTTCTTGGAGCAGCTAATTTTGGCGACAGCTGTTTACGATAATTTAAAAACAACAAATTTTCAGGCAAAAAACCTTCAATATGTTCACCATATGGTGTCTAGAGAATGTCTTAGAAATAAGAAAAAGAGTTATACCTGTCTCCCATAGTCATTAAAAGTTCCCTAAGGTAGTCTTCTTTGATAAACCCAGTCTGATCAGCATCGAAACAGGCGAAAGCGTTCTTTATAACATCTTCTGGATCTGTACCGTTTAATTTCTCTCCGAAAAGCGTTAAGAACATAGTGAAGTTAATTGGTCCAGGAGCTTCTTTCATCATACCATCTAAATAGCTGTCTGGTGGATCTTTACCTAAAGAAGCCAACATATCGTGAAGATCTTCTTTGTCGATGAAACCATCACGATTTTGATCGATCATGTTGAAAGCTTCTTTGAATTCCTGGATTTGTGATTGATCGAACATAGCGAAGACATTGGAAGTTGCTCTTTGGGCTCTCTTTTTAGAGGCTCCCTTCTTGCTTTTCTTTGCGGACGACATTTTGGTTGTATGTGGTGAACAAGTCCTGAGATGTGAACCGAAGCAAGTGCTGTCTGCTAACTTCTGTGACTCTTCCCTAGTTGTGTTCGTCAAGGAAAACAAAGTACGAACCCAACCTACTTGTTTTCTATCTCGAAGAAAAGAGCATAATAGCCATTGACCAAATATGGCATTCTAATTGATAAGCCGCCTGATGAACAATCGGAAACAATCATTTGGACGCATAATCAGCATAAATTAAGAAACATTTTCTAATTCATGCAAAATTTCAAGATGGTAGCTATGATTTGTAAACAAACAGCTTCAAAACGTCACATATCTACAGCAGCTGCTACATAGGTAAAAAGACATTCTTTCCCATTCTAGCGCGAAAAGCTACTCGGAATCTTTGAATTTTTTAGCCCCGAACTTTGAGTAAAACGAAAATAAGGATAGCGGCTGGAGCAATCGTCAGATTTATTTTTTGAAACACTAGAACTTCGGTGATAGATTTTTTATCATTTTATCCTTCTAGGTAATAGAAATATGTTATCCTTTATTGAAAGTGATGCTTGCTACTAAGGAGAATCCAAAGAAACTGTAACTGCAAGGTCCATTCTTCTGCACCAAGAGCTACACGATAGGAAACTGCGAGTTCGAATTTACCTTGTCTGATGAAGTCATTGCATTGAGGAGTTGACAAATATAGAGATTTAACGTCATATTATTCGGCGACCTTGGTATATGAGGAGAAATCCCTTTTCCGCCCTTTGTAGCCTCAAGGGTTCATTCCGTCGGGAAATATTATTCCAGACTTTTAAAAGTCTCTGAAGTTGATGGAAACAGCTTCTATTTGAAATAAGAAAAAATCCATTAACTGCATTTTAACTCATTTACGGATTGGAAGGCTACCTTGGAGATGCTAGAAAATTAGTTGAAATTAGAAAGGACTCTCTGCTCAGTCAAAACTCTCTAAATTCTGTAATTTGAACAGCCCATAATATTCTGTAGGCCTTTCCTACGGCTTTGCCAACCAGTTTGTAAATCAGGCCCTACACGTTTTGTGCGTTGATTGTGACTATTCGAATTAGAAAGACAACAAATAAAATGAAACGGACGTGGATGGGATGCAAACGACGAATAGACGAGTATTAAAAATTTTGAGTAGAAAAGTCTTATATTTGAACTAAAAAATGATTATTTATTAAATATTATGTACACAATTCCTCTATCCAACATAAGGGTGAATTAGAGAAGATAATTTACTCTTAAAAGTCTGCATCATTGGAAAAAAATACAAGCCATTGATCTCCTAATGATTCAGCTATTGTTCATTCGTATCACGTAAACTGCTGCAGGGCTTGCTTGACGCTTAAAAAAATGAGAAATCACATAAAAGAGGAATGTAATTAAAACTGATGTAGAACATTTGGTAAACACTTTGGCAAAAAGATTTCGTTTTTCACCAAAAAATTCACTTAGTTTGATTCAATAAAATGTGGGGGATTCTTTTAAAAGTGAAATTGAGGCTTTTGTGATAAAAATTTAGGCAGATCATGGTCCCAGGTTTACAGTATATTTAATGGCTTGTGAAAGCGACTCATGTCATCTGATTTCGAACTGAGCGTACGTAACAGTCATCATAAAACAAAACACTGGGCAGAGATTTTGATTGACAATAGATAGAGAACATTTTTTTGTTCTTAAACTCTGATTTCTATTGATACGATATAAAATGACCATTATCAAAAGAAAAGACATAATAAAAGCCATTTGGAAAGGAGATTTTGAGCGATTATAATTATCTGATGATAACAAAAGAATAGAGTGCAAACACAGTGCTGCACAAAAAAGAAAGCTTAATGCTATGACCACAACAAGGCCCCTTTAAACAACAAATGTAAGACTTATTATATCCTTTAATCAGCACAATCAATAATGAGAATCTAATTAAGTCTAGATAATTACAACGTTAGGGGGTATGTCATAACAGCTGTTCTAAACCTTTCTCCTAATGTTATTTCAATACATCCACACATCAAAAATATGTCTGCTTTTGAAAATAAGTCAACCAAAATGTATCAATTTAGTTCACGGATATATTTAAGGTAGAAACGAGTGAAGTGTTTTGACGAGTCTGATCAAGGAACTTTGGTAAAAGAGAACTAAAATATCAAACAAATATAACAAGTTAGGGAAATTTCGGCTTACCGGTCGAAAAGATTAGAGTTTGGTGTCGTTAACAGAGTTTGAAGTTGTTTCTCAGCTCCTAGCTCGCGTAACTTGACTTTCCGATCCGATATTTCCGCTGGATTCCCCGTTGAACGCATGAGATTGGTGACACAGAAGACACTGGCTACTTGTAGGTGTTCGACGTTGCTAGATATGTAACTGATCACTTTGCTTATAGTCTCCAAGTCTTCCATCAAGAGATTTTTGGCGAAACATCCATTTGCGATATTTGATAATAGACATAGCACCTGTAAAAACGAAAAATTCGTAATAAGGGTGATAAAAAAAAACTTTTAAAGGATAATGTAATTTTCTCTTGATATTTGGCTCAGAAATACCTTCGCTTCCCCTGAAATTTTCATCAACATCATCTTCGAAAAGTTTGTATATTTGAATTTGCAAGTTTTAATTTTCGCATTAAAATCAGTGTATAAATGGTTTTGGATATCGTGTAATAAATAGGATGTTTTACTCAGCACCATAGAAGGTATCAGTTCTTTGGGAACAGTATTAAAAATATCTGAATATCCATTTCATAAAATTCATTCCACTAAATATCTTAAAATGCAAGGTAAATTAAAATGATTATATATCTAATTTTCTCTGACAAAGATTGCTTTTGTCCTTACAAAACATCTGGCGACTGGTCTAACGGTTCATGTTGATATTTTGCTGTCGATATTTTTATGGGAGAATGCTTAAGCCATATCAATGAACGTCTAAACGTCAACTTTCTTGAATTGATCGACAGTTGGGGTGCCAGGCACAAAAGGAATTTAAAAGGAGACGTGTCTGTAAATGGCATATTCTCAAAAAAAAACAGAAAATTACTGAGATAGAGAACATTAGCGTTGAGTAGGAGACTGATTAACTCTCAAATTTTTTTCTATTTCTTAAAAAGAATAGAGAAAATTCTTTTTTGTCAGAAAAAAAGGCTAATTGTCATTTAGTGTAGGGTTCATACGTGATAATCCATGCTATAGCATTCAACATGAAAAGCTTTTGCAAAAGAGATAGAAAGAAAAACATCATCGGTAACTGCTTAATAAATCAAACATAAAATTAGAGACAAGAGTATCTCTGCACAAAGATTCTTAGCTTAAAGCAAGAAAAAAAGAAAATAAATCTTTACGTTAAGAGAAAATGTTAAGCTCCTTACAGTCAGGGTCCACTATAGCATGCAAGTAAAGTTCTCTTTCTTATTTCTCAAGGAGAATAAAAACTATTGAGAGATGAGAGAAGTGAGATTTTAGCTACAGGACCATTGCGAAATGCACGGTAGGCTTCTCGTTTCGCCTGCCAAAAGATATTGATATTCTCATTTTTTAATGACAACAAAATGATGGTTTTCAAGCATAATAATGATCAGCTAAATACTGTTAGATCAGGTTAGATTATCGTCGACTGCCCTGTAATAAGACTACTGTCATTGAAAGAGTATGGTCAGGGGGACAAAAAGCATGATACTTACTCTTAGGTGCCAAATAAACGGCCCCCCCCGCTTGTTAATTTTTCGATTTTTTTCCACACGTATTACCCCCTATTCCCAGTACCAAACTCTATTTAAATCCCTTTTAGTAAAATTTTTCCAACCCCCCCCCGTTATTCGAAAAAAGTAAGCTATTAACTTACTAAAACTTAAAAAAAATTTAAAATCTGTTAAAATCAGTACATTCGTAGTATTTTCTGAAATCTTAGACTCGAATTGTTCTTAAGTTGTTCCTCGGTTTTGGTCAATTTTTAGCCTCGCGTTCTTATAAAATTGTTCTTATAAAAAAAGTGCGAGCAACGTTGAAAATTAGAGCGATGGAAAGTTTCAAAAAGACTAATTGAAATTCTGAAGCCTTCCACAAAAAGTAGGCTCTATATAAGACTCGCAGCTCCCAAAAGATAATTGAGTTATTGCTTTAAATTGTTTGAAGTACCTGTTCTTTAATGCGCTCATTTAGATGGTCATTCAAGGCTAGTGGTTTGACTGCTTGCAGAATTTCTTTCCCATGTGAGTTCATCAAATTGTCAATGTCCTGCTGTAAAAGGAGAAATATTTGAAATTTAGACCCAAGAATCTGTAATGATTTTATGAGAAGAAGACAGTTCTTCTTTAAAAAATATCAAAGTTAAGCCTTTGAAATGATCGTTGGAAAGATCTTTAGGAGTGGACGGCTAGCTTTTAGGACCCTTGGCCCTTTAAAAAGAGAAGGCGGGTATATTTTTTAATTTTGTTTTCCAAAAAGTATACATTTAAAGGATTTTCCTTAACGAATCATGTGACAGCCTTTTCTTTGCATATAGTATCAATAATTCAAAAGCCTATCAGTCTTTAGCAGTGATTCTATTCATTGAAAAATACCCCTGCAGTTTGTTATGTAAAGCCTGCAAGTTTGCTGATAGAGATACATCAAAATAGATGAAAAAATGTACTCAAAGATTCACACAAAACGTTGTGGCAAGCTATCAATATTTAAATTCATGGACTTCTTCAAAATCCCGATCACCACTGCAGAAATGAAAAAAACCTAATAACAGTCATATAATTTTAAAGTTTTTCCAGGATGTTTTTGTTGTCTCTCCTTCAAACAGTTCCTTCCGAACCAGGGAAAATAGGCTTAACTAATCCAACAAGATGGAATTAAGTGAATTCTGCTAATTTATAAATAACAGGAATTATGGATAGTACCTCTTAGCAAGGCCAAAAATTTCTCAAAAAGCTCTTTATAAAAAAAATTCGAAAGAGATGAGCTTTTAAGAAAGTCTGATACGTAATAACTCCAAATCTTTACTACAAAAAAATTTAGTAGAACACATTGCAATACCCAAGGTAGAAATTCGGTGATTTTTAACAGGTTGATACCTTTTCAAGCAGGGAAGTCTCTCTCCCTGTTTCTGAGGCGAAGGGAAAAGTTTTATAATACAGCGAACTCTCGCGTATTCGAACTTCAAGGAGAATATACTTTCTATAATTCGAAACCTCTCTGTAATTCGAACATATAAGATTGTTCCCGTTCGAATTCGAAATAGCGAGAGTCAACTGTAGGTGGATATTTCAAAGTACATACTTCTTTTTCGGTGAGTAGGTTTCGTAGAACACCAAGTGCTTTGACTGCGACATCCACATCACTTGAGTCCAACAAACTGTATAAAGGAGATTGAAATATCATTATTATAAGGCTTTTAATGATGGTGAAAGGGTATGGAGAGAAATATATTTCCCGGAAAACGGTTTCTCCAGCTATAACGAAATCAAAGCAATTATAAGCCTCTATTTACATTTTGCTGGGTATATTGGATAGATGTTTTCTCTGTAAAAGCTTATATGATACACAGTGTTGAATGCCTTAAAAAGAATGTTTTAGAAAATTTACAAGGAACCCCTTTCCTGAAAAATGAAAGTGGGCTGGTCAAGAAATTTTAGAAGGATGTCAAGATTCGCATATTTGCAAATTATTTAAATGTTTTTGACGAGAAATGTCTCTTGAGAAAGCTAACCCGATTTTTAACATTTAAAGTCTTTTTATGAATCATGAAATACCGAAAATATGAAAAAAGGTTTTTCAATTTGACCGTAACTTTAACACCAAATCATCAATTTTATTCTCAACTTTTTCTCGTTGGAAAGGTAACGTAAGTGTTCGTGAGTGGAACTATCTAAAATCACACAAATACTTGTATTTTTTTTATAAATTGATTCTTTGCTCAAAAGCAATATCCACTTAGAAGGCATTCGCTAAAACTTTGTACACCCAGTCATACGTGCTTAGATTTTAAAGGCTTAAAAATGTACATGGTCATTTCTTATGTAAATTTATACAATTTTTAATAAGGGTTTGATTACTTTTAGTGTGTTTTATAGAGCAATTGATACTTTAATCCCCTTTTCTCCCTCAAACATTTTTCAAAAACAATGATATTTCTTTGACTTATATCAACCAAATGATGATGAGATATCATAACATAACAAAATGATTGAAATAGGATCGGGATAAACACCAATGATATGTTTTAAGAAGGGGACCTACATATCATTAACAAACATACTAATCTGCTTTTTAAAAACCAGTTGACTTGTTCAATCGCTCGCGAATGAGTGTCAGATTTTTTGTATTACTGACAAAAAGTGCTGACCTACTAAGACGAAACTCGCTTTTTTATGAGCAAATAAATAATTTTAATATGCGGCTACGATCATTCGTTATGTTTAGGAGTAATTTCCACACAATTTTTGAGGACTCAAAACATCAACTTGAAACAGTGACTAGAGAATATGATATACCTTGTTATTGATGGGAAATAAGTTTGGGAGAGAGGGAGGTATATGGCCTTTTATCAACTGGCGTATTACTAGCTTGTGGAAGAGCATTATCCCGTTATGTTTTACTGACTGTAGTATGATAGTATGAAATTTTCGTTTTGAGAGAGAGATTGCCAATTTCATACATGACAATTCCCACTTGCCGTACGTCAGTTTATTCCGTTAGACGTGAAAAGCAACGACATTTTCAGACACACATATATCGCGACCTAGCCAAAACACTCGTGCATGTAGCTGAATTCTTTGATGAAGTGAATACAAAGAAAAACAAAGGAATTGAAAAGACCACAGTTTTTATGTTAGGGTTTCTAGACAAAAGGAGGATACTTTGACACACACGTTTTATTCTTATTTCACTTCAGTGTATTTAATACCAGAAGTCAAATACTCGTCCTTGAGCAAATCTAATACGTCGAGCATGGTTTAGTCTGTCAGTGATGACAAAAATGGGGTTTGCTAGAGAATTATTTATCAAGGACAGACATGAAACTTTTAGGTCGATGCTTACTTTGAAAAGAAAGAGAAAATGCTACTTTATAAAGTGTTTACAATCGTTTGACAATGAGTTGACATTTCTCAAGTATCATTTTGTAAAACAGAAAGAATTTGTTTGGAATGTGTGGAATAAAAATGGGTGTCAATTTCAGTCTATAATAATAAAGTCTATCAGGAAGGCTGACACATAATAATGGATGACAGAAATTGAAATTGTCATCGTGTACAATGTAGGGCGAAAAATAATTTCCCAACTTTCCCTTTAAACAAAAGAAGATATTATCTAAGCTTGGGATACACTGTTTTCTTGGAATTGCATTAAGTTGAATTTTGTTTTGGGTTTACTATCAGTGTACGGAAATTTGGCTTAACACACTCTTTTTTGATAAGAACAAGCAAATTTTTGTTGAAACCCGGGTATTTCTGGCATTTGGAGGTTTAAATCATTCTTATCGTGGACAGATTTTCTTTACTTTTTAAGCTCTTTACCACATTTTTACTATTAACTCTTAAATTGTCTGAAATTCAAAAATTCAATCCTCAGCATTATTATTAAATTGCTCTTATTTTTTGGACAATTTTGAGCCGTACTGTTCTTATAAAATTGTTCTTATAAAAAAAGAGTTAAGCGAGAGGGTAAGACATTATCTTTTATCTTTATGCATCTGTTATATTCTTGACTTACTAGTCGTGAGCCGTTTAATTTTCAATATCATTACTTTAAAGACATGTATATTTTGAAATACTCTCAAGGATAAATTTTTGGTGTAATCAGCACTCTCATAAATTAAGCCGAATTTTGAAAAGATATGCAGCTCTTATACATGATGCCAATTTGGCCATAATATCCTTATAAAACACATAAGAACTTTATTGCCTGTTATAGAGACGTAGGGGGCGTCTTATTGCATTCATAAGACGCAAACAAATCATTTGGCATCGATAAACAAATATACCAAATAAGGACAAAACAAATTGATAAATACGAACAGACGACAAACCCTGATATGATACGATGATATCACTAACAAAAATCTTAATTTAGTAATTGCTTACTGCTCTGACGTTATTTAAAAATAATGACTTTCCAAATTGCTTGTTTTCTCGAATCGATTCATTTTTTCATAAGATCATATTTTCATGAATGTATAATGTAGAGAGAATATTGATACCACCATACGTTTGTGTTATGTTTCAGATTGGTAACGAAACAGACTTAAAAAGGTAAATTGAACATTCACAGGTTTATCAATTTTATCCTGAAAACATTTGATCAAATTTCTACGAGCTGTTAATTACCAGGCAAAGTGAATTGCTGAATCGAAAAGTTCATACAAAGTGCAAACACACACATTAGATACAAGCAATTTTATAAGTGCTGAATTTTGATCAAAACCTAAGAACAAATTAAGACGGATTAAAAACAAATCTCATCTCAAAGTAAACGCTGATTCAAGTCCCTTAATAAGATAATGGAGTACAGATACTACGAACTCTTAAAAATATTTCAGCCTGAAATCACGTAAAAACAACAACAGCCAAGCCCCAGTCAAAATTTACTGGTTCTTACAAAATACAAACATACAGAATAAATTGAAAACCAATGTAAATTATGGTGAATGATGTAATGAATGTGAGCAACTCATCATATACTTTGAAACGAGGGAGGAAACTTAATCGAAGGAACTAGGAAATGATAACCAAATACATCCGAAACTCATTATTTGTAGAAAAGCTCATCATAAACGTGTTAACAACCCCTCCTTTAACCTGTTATTTTTTTCTATAGACGGAGAAATGAGGAAAAATTCGTGTACATTTTCAAGAAACACAGAATCATTTACTTTAAATACTTGATATCTTTAAAAGCCTGTAAAAACGACCCTCTCATATTGCTAATTTTTATAGCACCGTCCCGGACCTTTGAAACCATTCGATTGTCACAATAAAACTTCTTTAATTTAGAAGTATGGGCCCAAAGTAAAATGACTTAACAGCCCAGCTACCATACCCTTTTAATAAAAAGAATACATTTTTACTGTGGAGTTAGCATAACACAACAACTAACATACCTTATCGGGGAAAACTTCGTCGGGGAAAAGTGACGAAATTTTGGCCAAGTGACGAATATTTTTCCCCGACGAAAATTTTCCCCGACGAAGTTTTCCCCGATAAGGTATTATGAAGTTCGGATCGCAAAAACTCTGATCTATTTGATTCAGAATACCGTTACATTTTCTATCATTGCAGGATTTAAGAACTTTAAAATGTCTTATTTGTAAACTTCTGACCACAATAAAGAACTGTCTGCGCCTCAAAAAGCGGATTAGCGGTTGAAAAAGTGGTCACATTCAAAAAAAGAGACTCTTTTCTTGCAGTATATAGCGTTTACTTAGATATTCTTTGAAACTTATAATTGTCAGCTACATAATGTGTTCCTCTAACTGCAAGTTCACCTATTAATATTTCAGCACGCTTCAAAAAGACAAACCCTGGTCAAAGTGTCCCCTAGTTTATTTCAAAAGGAAGCAGAAAATCATTTTTGGAAAATAAGGATCCGCGAAAATTAGGTGCAAACTAGACAATCTATAGGTTGGAAAAAAAAGACTTTTAGACATCAAACCAAAAGAATATAGCATAGTCAATACAATTTGAATTTCAATATGAAAATCATTTCCCGACCCGGGACCCTAGTTAGCCTATCTACTTTCACGTTTAACGTAGCATAGTGCTGAGGCAAAATTTCCATAAATATCGGGTCTGTTTAAAGACAACAAATTACTAGACACCTAAGGGTTTGAAGAAGATAATCATACCTTAAGATATTGTTAATTCCAGCAACTTCAACAATTTTATTCTTCAAATCCTCGTTCGCATCGTAAGCTAAATTCTAAATCGAAAGTGAAAGTAAAAACAGTAAGCTCGGGACTCAAAATAATATGTTCTTTTTGTATGAGCCCTTGTTACCCGGGTGTTTGCCACAGTTAACGGTAAAGCTTTGGATCACGTTCAGGATTTCTATAGCCTAGTTCACTCAGCCCGTTTTTACAAGGCTAAGGCATTCGCATCTCAGCAACTCCCTGAAAGAAATGCGTTAACAAACACTTTGCTTGAGCAATCTAAAACAACACTTAAAATACACGTTTGTTTTTTATAAGAACACATGGCTTACGGCAATTTAGCGTTTTCAGCGTTTTAAAGATATTTTAATATTTATGGATTTTGAAGTTTGCCTCAGTCTAAATATCAGATTACAGATTCAGATTTCTCAGCTAGGATTTCTACACATCGTCCTTTAAAATTCAAAAATCTGTATAGAAGGTTTAGACATTCTTTCTTGTTCTCATGTTTCATTTGTGACATCAAACGTCTCAACCACACAGGTTTCCGGGTGGACACATTTTCTTACTCAATCCATCCAGTTTTTTCAATAAGAACCAGTAAATTTTGGATCAGTCTGATCTTAATTTTTTTGCAGGTTTAGATGTTCTTACAATGTTCTTTTAATACGTTTAGCTTCTTTACTTAAAAACTTAAATGAGTTTAAAATCTGTTAAAATCGGTACTTTCTGAGTAATTTCTGAAATCTGAGGCTTAGCATTGTCCTTAATTTGTTCTTAGGTTTATTTGTTCTTATAAAAAACAAACGTGTATTTGAAGTGTTGTTTTAGTTTACTCATCAAAGTGTTTGTTAACGCATTTCTTTCAGGAGTTGCTGAGTTGCGGACGTAAAGAATGAACCAACTGAAAACCTAGACAAACTTGACAATCCTTGGCGCTAGGAGTAGGATAGTAGCGGAAAAACAAATACGAACAATTTTTAGATCAGACTAGATTCTGATTAGACCTACCTGATGTAGAGAGTCAAAAATGGAAGAGAGTTTATAATACAGTAATGTGGGTGTTATATGACAATGCGTTAATCATTACGGGATAATATCAGGTTACAAACCCTTCCATTATTCTTTGTTTATTTCTTAGATTTTACTATGTCTGAATTAGTTGTCTAGCATGCTAGAGTGAATTGAAAGAGAGGAAAGTACAAATCAAATTAATCCGGCATATATCCTGGTGTAAGTTTGCAAAAAGATGCAGTACATATTACAGATGTAATATTACATATATTACAAATAAATTTTAAAAGTTATCTTTCATCATAAACAAAGTAAATAGTACACTACTCCGAGTTTCATGCTTACATTGAGCACTCTGCAGCATCAATCACAAACAAATCTATATTACAAATATTACATATTTAGTAGGATTTAATATTATCCGAAAAGGGAGTGTGATTTTAAACTAGTTCTGACTGGAATTCCTTCATTACTTGACCCAATAAGAGTTATTCTAGCTGGGGAGGTTAACTATACAGAGAGGCAGACCCTTAACATACTCTGACCAAAACTATATAGGTAGGTCCAAAAATAGACGAAACTATGAAGGAAACTGTTAATCAAATAAAAAGATAGATTTAAAAAACTTTAAATTTTAATTAGTGCATCTGGTTTTTGACTGGCTGAGCTCCTTTATTTATAGCATCCATTCATAATATTTTCTATATCGATTGATTGAAATTAAAAACATCGTGTGAAAAGTGTGAAGAGTGACTCGATTGAGAGAATATTCAACTTTCAAGAAGGTCAAAACATTGGTAACAATTTAAATAATCATTCTGGATCGTTCGTGAAAAAACATAAAATTTTCAAGAAGGTCAAAACATGTCGGTCAAACTTAATGTTATGGTAATTATTTCCACTCTGTTGATCGTGGGAGCTGCATTAGCCAACCAAAATTATTGTTTGCAAGAGACGCGAATCAGTATTTTTCTCGATTTGGTCGATTTCAAAGATGTCGAATGGGCCAACGCCGACCTATATAAACCTCTACAAAAACAGGTGTTTGGTTTTCTGAAAATGGTCGTGAAGAATATTGTACGTAACCCGTGTTATGAAGCGACAGTGTACAATCCATTGGAGAATAAATTCATACAACACGGCAAGTATAACAGTAATCTCGATTCGTCTTTTGATATAGTTTTTCAGAACACGAATGGAATAAAATATGGCCACATGGAGAAATTCGTCGACAATTTTCGCCCTCCGGAGAAATCTACCATCGATAAGAAAGAAATCATATTCTATTTCAGAGACCAACTAGCGAGCAGAGAACTAAACGGGCAACCAGGTCAGCAAGCTTGGACCAAACTTGAGAAACTTTCGAAATTGAAAAATACTTATGTTATAATAGCTTGTTGGATACATACAGAATATGAATTCATGTGGGAAAACATGTTACCAGAATTGGAATGGCTGCCACCTCACAGATTTGTATTCATCTCATCAGCAATAGTGAAGGACGACCCAAACCGAGTCAGACAAACCGAACTACCCATCTGCTTCAAAAGTATCTATGACCTGTTAAAAAACCCCGATTTCAACCGTTTCAACTACAACAATGTCATTCGAGCCACTGATCAAAAACTCACGAAAACAATAAAAAAAGTGAGTTTGATATTCATAACCAATACATATATACATGATACACGAATGAGCCATCATTTTCGATTTTACTCGGAAATTCTGGGAGACACAGACGCCCTGATTCAACTCGTGACACTCTTAAAGTACCATCCACAGATTAATGAAGTAAGTGTTATATTTGCTGGCCGTACAATACCAGGAATACAATCACTGTTCAATCAGCTTGGACTGAAAATTGGAGATTGGAGAGAATATACAACTCCAAATGTTGTTTATATTGCTAGACCCCGATACAATGAAATAGATTCGTCATACTACAGGCCACTGATAAGAATACTCCATTCTCAATCCGATCTGGAATGGTTAAAGAGAATCGAACAAGATATAGGGACAAATTTGATATTCCAATACGAGGATACACAGACAGATAAATTCATAGAATATTTAATGAAAGCCATAGTCGATGCTATTGAACAATGAAACTTGGAAGGTCTGAAAAGGTACTGTTTAGAAGATTGAACCCTTCAAAATTTCGAAGAGTTTTAATAGTGTGTCTCCGAAAAAATGATGTAATTATGTTTAAATAGCACCTAAAAAAAACATTGTATGTGTCACTGAGGTTGCTAAGGTAGAGTGTTACTCTAAAATAGCTAAAATAGCTACACAGGCTTTAATTGTGAAATTATTTGTCGACCGATGTTGCACAAGACTGGATTAAAGAAAAACAGTTGTAGGCCCATTAAAAATGTAAACAAACGATAAAGGGGGCCTAGATTGTTGGTTTTTAAAATACTGAAAGAAAACCCTCCAGACCTACAAGAAATATTTCCTGAGTAAACTGAATAAAATTTTGCTTTGTCACTTATGTGATGTGATTCATAATATGGAGGGAAAGAAAAGTCACCTCTGTATACTAATTTGGTCCTAATTAAATAAGCATAAACTCAATTTCCATTCCACTCGATAATGAGATATACAAAATCAGTTTTTTGAACATAATTAACAGAATTAGAGCAATTGCACGAAAAGGAATTTTTTATAAAGGGAATTCTTGACATTTTAGAGCGATCTCTTTAATCAAGCAAAGTTCATTGACCAGCTTTACTGTGCCCTACATACTTTACTGTCTATATTAATTAAGTTTCATGGAAAATCATCCTTTACCAAAATTAAGACCCGCCGTGCTATAATAAAAGGTGTTGGATGTTCTTAACATTTTTAGGTTTTAAGCTTAAAAATGTTCCCCAAATGTTCTTATTGTCACCATTTTGTGAGTATTTTTCTGCAATTTTCTATAAAATTTGATGTTTTAGAGTCCGTGAAGCCTTAAAGTATTCTTAACTTGTTCTTAATATTTTGGCGATCGAAGCCTTATGTAGTTTGTTTTTATAAAAACATGTATCCAAAAAAAACAGTTTAAAATTCAAAACAGTTCACAATCAAAGTTATTTTGCTTTAGTCATTATTTCAGGCAGGATTGTCTAAAAATGTTTGTTTTCGGTGTATAATATTATGTACTGGAGGGTTCGGTTCATATTGTTGTTTGAGAAGAAAATATTTTGCTTGAGGATAACGTGACCTTTAGACGTATGGTGTGTTCATTATAAAGATAAAAATGTCATTTCCAAAGAAAAATACCGGGTGTGCCACAAAAAAGTTTGTCTCTTTAAAAATAACTTTCGAGAAATCTAAAAATTTTAAAAGAACAATTCCTATTCGATTTTTAACGTTTTTGAGCACTTTCAGAAACTAACTTTTTTATTTAATAGACGATATCGGCTTTCCGAATTCTTCCCGAATGATTACCCATGATTACCCACGGATGATATCGACTTTCCGTGAATTTTTTTGCAAAATGCATCATGGGTAATCATTCGGGGAGAATTCGGAAAACCGATATCGTCTATTGAGCATAACTTTTGATCTAATGAATCGAATCTAATTAAATGACCCATCAAAATTTAAGTTTATCTTTCTTCTTTCCAATGAAATAGAAACGGTTCTTTTAAAGGTTTTAGATTTCTAGAAAATTAGTTTTAAAGAGAGAAACTTTTTTGTGGCACACCCGATAGTTTAAGTGGATCTGGATCTGGAGGAGAGTTTTTGCCAAATAGGACAATCGAGCTGGGCTCGCAAAAAATGTAATGAGAAGCTTAATATTCTTAAAGATGGATTCTGTTGACACGCAATTCTTTTATATCATAAAAACATTCATTTGCATAACGAACAAGATATCTTATGATTGAAAATAATCATGATTTCCCAATAGATCGGCTATGTAAGTCTCATTAATTCTTAGATAAAAATATAATCAGTTTTAGCCCATCACTTTTGTGCATGGTCTTTCTCCGAAGCTTTCTCATCTCAAAAAAAGTCGTGACAAATTACAAAATTACAAGGTAAACATAACACAGGTTTTTGACACCAAAACTCATCCCTAAAGTACTTCCTCGAAAACATACACAAGTCAACAAATAGTTTAAAGCTTTAAACCATAAGAGGATATATAGTTATGACTTAGAGATTATGACCAAAGAGAAAGACTGTTCAATTCAATTCTTTACCTATTGGCCTGTCTAAATGGCAAGTTTTTTAGCCAAATAACAGGCATAAAAATAACTGACAAGGGCTTCCGGCAAAGAAATTTAAAGTCAAAAGCCGTCATAGTACACGACACGATTAAACAAATAATTTAGTATGAAACCATGAAGAGGGTATTACAATATAATGAGAGATTTATAGAAGATGCTATTCAACTCTTCTCCCCTTTTGGTCAAACTTCTAACGGAAAAGTTCCGAAGGTAAATACATTCTCCATGAATAATTAACTAAGGTTGAAAAAGCCGAACACCACACAGGGCAGGCCCGGCAGAAGGGGGGGGGAGACTGGAGAGACTTCAGCCTCTCCACTTTTGAACAAATTAGATTTTTTTTTCTAAAATTCCTAGGGAATTATATCTCATTTTGAGTCTTCATCCTCCCCACTTTTACAGTTGTTCCGCCGGGCATGCAGGGAATCTTATTAGAATAGCAAAAGAAAATTTAGATAATAAATGCTCTTCAGTAAGTTGTTCTTATTCATGATATGCACCATTGCAATGCCTTCTAACTTTACATCACCATGGCTTCACCCCCCCCTGCTCGCAGGGGGGGGGGTTAAAAGGTCTCAGGGCAACTGGTACCTACAAATAGTCTTTGGCCAGGGGCCACCTACTGAGCTAGGGGGGACCTAAAATCTTGAAACCTCTCGCAAACCTTTTTCCATAAAAAACTTTAGTGATAAACTTTATTTTCTTTTGTTTGCCTTCAAGTAGCTATTTTTAAAACTGTTGTATTTAATTACACTTGACAAAAAAGAAAGTTTTTCTAAAAGTATATCTACGATTTCAATTTTTAGCTTTTTTCGATTTTTGAACTTTTAGGGGCCACCTAGAATATTTTTCCAATAGGGGCCACCTAAATCCTAGGGGCCACCTAAATTCTTAGGGGGGACCTAGGACCTGCTTATAAGCCATGATCACGAACCCAACAGCTGATTGGTTGCAAGTGACGTATTCACTGAATTCACGTCACTTACAAACATCTGATTGGGTCTATGGTTTGATGTTGAAGACATTGCAGTGATTCATATCATAAATAGAGGTTTTTCAGGTTTTGCTTAAGTTACATAACTTGAAAAACCGCCAATCTGGAAGTAAACGTTCGAATTTGTCGAGGCGATCCCTTACGCAAATCGAACATTTGCTTCCAAGATGGCGAAAATTACGTTTCTTACTCAACATGGAAAACCCCCATTCATGATATGCACCACTGGAAAGTCTTCTGAGAACTTTTAAAATTTTCCATCCAATACGCCACTTAAACAATAGAAAAAAGTGACGTATTGGGTGGGAAAAAAAACAACAGAAAAGTGGCATAATTTTGTGAAGTTGTTGCATTAGTGCATATCATGAATTGTGGAATAAAACAGAAAAATGTTAACGAACCATAATTCCCCAGATGCCATTTATTTGAAGTGGAATTTCGTTTCGTTTAATCAGTGCCACCAAAACGTCTAATGCGCCAAAATCAATTAAACCCTGAAATTGAACATACGAAAAAGAACAGAAGGTAATACGCAAATGATGGACGTAAAATGCAAGATATCCTGAACATATGGTTATCCTTTTTCTGGAATAACTCAAAATAAAAAAAATAACTTATATATTACTGTTGTGATCAGTGACCTTTATAAACCCTGGACCAAGTTATTTTCGATCGAAGGTTTTGTACCCTGGACCAAGTTATTTTCGATCGAAGGTTTTGTACCCTGAAAGAAACTTTGCCTAACTTCAAACAACGCTACATCACAAGTTTTCAAGGAAATTTAATCTAGCTACTAAGTCATACCAGACTCCTTAAAAATGGTACTTGATGCCTCTCTGCTTGATGTTCAGCAATTAAGGGAAAGATCAAGGGTAAGTGGAGCAATCCAGAGTAGCGCCCTTCCCTACCTTCGGGTAGACAGCTACCGAAAGAGGAGCCTCCGACTGGTGTCACAGACTACTAAATCCAACTCTCTCGATGTGTTACACCGATATTGACTAGTCCTAGCATTAGGGTAAGACTTCAACTACTATCAAAAAATTTTGTTTGGTCGAGATTAAGAAACCAGGGTCTATATCCAGGGTCTATATAAAGCCCAGTAGTTGTGATACGTACGTCTTTACACGGTGAGAATTCTAGTAGCAAGTTACAAAGTACAGACGATGAGACGCTGATAATATCGTCCGAAGTACTTGTTTTCAATGCGGTGATGACCGGTTGCCAGATTTTCACATCTTGAAATGTCGTTCTTAATTGTTGTACCGATCGTGACAAACTGAGAAGACATTGTAATGCAGCAGCTTGTAATGGAACGTTTTCGTTCTGGTTGATGGCTTGATGGATGTTATCCATTAGTTTCGAGCAATTGTCTACTATCTGACACGAGAGAAAAAAGACCAAATACATTTCTGATTGCCACACCTAAGAGATTTATGAACCGTTTACCTTTCAGACTACGAAAAAAAGAACTTTCATATACTTTAAATGGGATAAAATTTCGCGGGGATTAAATTTCGCGAAAATAAGTCGCAATGGAAATTTTGAAGGGCTTAATCCTCGAAATATTAAATAAAAGTCGAAGAATGTCGAATAAATTACTTTTCAAATTGTTTACTGGCATCAAAGAAGCGCTAATAATGTGTTTTTCAACAACCAACATGCAAAATTTGGCAGTAAAAGGCACAAAATCATGAAAATATTGTCTCGCATTAGTGCCACCATCCGCGAAATTAAGTCCCCACGAAATCTCAAAATTAAAGTATCCCAAAACGCTGACCAATAACAATACTGTCTAACATGGACAATAATGAAAAGAAACGAAAGGTCTTTCATTAAAGAACTATGTTAATACCAAAGGCAAAAATTTTTTTTCCCTTTGCAACATAATTTGGAAAGAAGAGGCAGATACCTTTTTTCGAACTTTTTCATCGTTAGCTGACAACGAAGCAAATACTTTTAATGCTGCCTGAAAAAAGAGTTTGAGCCTGTATACATCCTATACCGAGTTTATTGCTCTACGTCTGCAATTTGAACTTTACTGAGCCCATTTGACGTCAATCGATACTTCTATTATCAGTAGAATTGAGAGTGAGTGATATGCCTTAAAGGAAGAAATTTTGGCTGGAATTTAATTTGGCGGATGGCCGAAAAAGAGGGAATTAAATTTGCCGGTCAACTTGAAAAATTAAATTTGGCAGGAATTTAATTTGGCAGATGAAGGACATTTTTGTCCAAAAAACGCCATTAAAAAAGGATTTACCTGTTTTAAAGCCTAAAATAGCACACATTTGTAGAGCAATTTAAATTTGGCGGGAATTTAATTTGGAGGATGACGGAAAAATTTAAATTTGGCGGGAACTTAATTTGGTGGATTTTGACCAAATCCACCAAAACTTAAGGTATGAGTGTAGGTTCACCATATTTCCTGAACACCCTGGAAAAGTTTGAGAGGACCTAAAATTTAAAAAATTAGCAGTCACGCCAAGAGAACTTTGCTTTAATATTTAATGGTTAACAGTTACACCCCTAAATTCAGTCATCTCTACTCATGGCTCGCACCCCCCCCCCCCCCCCCCGCCTGGGCTAGGGGGAGCTACACATAAAATTTGCCATATAAGAGGTGGGAGCTGCTTGTTTTTCCCGACAGGCGGGGGGGGAGCTCTATCTTGGGGGACCTGCATTAGTTTATGTAACTCTAAATAACACTTCCTAAATTTTCTTTACTGTTGGTTTTTAATTTCTCTAAACCTTTATGTTTTCATGCAAAGTGTGATCTGATCCTTAAAATGCAAAAATGGAGCCATGCTACTTTGGGATTTCACAATTTACTTCACTTAAAATCATGGATAGTGTTCAACTTTCATTGTGCACAAGATCGTTCAGATATGGGTTCCAAGACTGAGAAAGTAAAGGTAATTAAAAAGAATACCGTCTCGACCATTATATGCAGACACCCGGGTGAAGAAATATAATAATTCAAGGGACAAAACAAGAAGGTCGGCTTGAAAAAGACTCTCTGTGGAAAGTCTCTTGCGGATAAAGCGTCAGCTTTGTGTTGTCTTTTATCAAAGTGGCTGTACTATACCGCAGCACTTGTTATTTTGGAGTATTGGATTGTTGAGCGAACTTTTGGATTGTCAATGAAAAAGTAATAATTACCTCCTTGGCTCTTAGTCGGACTTCTTCCTTCTTATTGGACGAAAGAGAAAGCAATGAAGAGATGTTCTTTATCAAATGGTTGGAGATGGCTGCAATGGCTTGAAGTTCGTTGTCTTCTTCAATCAGGTAGGCTACAAAAAATTAAAATGAAATAGCCAATTTCATTTTTGATAAATCCCCAATTGCCAACAATTTAGTACAGTTGAGCCTTCATAACTTAACCTGATAACAGCTGTTCATAATTTTCTTACACGCACGGTAAACCTCTAAAGGCGCTTGAAAATTATACATCTGAGGAAAATAGTCCTCCCGCGGAAAATTTTACAACAAGAATCTTGTTGTGCTCAAGAAAGTCAAAAACTGATACGGCGCCCAAATTCATAAACACAATCACGCAACTTTGTTGTCATCCCCAGTCCTTTTAGACGAACGCGGTCCTTACGATTTCGAGATTGCATATTCGTCAGATTGTATGTTTTCACCCATCCCTTTAGAGCTTCAGCGTGGTGGGCTGAAAACAATCACAATCTGATCTCAGGTCTTCATAACTCGAACCTCTATACCTCAAATGCCTTCTAAACTCGAACAAGTTTTCTGGTCTCTTCAGTTAACAATGTCATATAAAACTAATATGGAGATTCCACTGTACTAAAATAAGAATTTTTTAGTTAACGCTTTGGAAGTTTAAAACTCTGTCAGGTAGAGTAAAATTCATGTCACATTTGTCGAAACGGAATTTCGAACTTTTAATGGGCATATCTTTTGTTTAATTTGGGTATAGGACTTGCTGTATATACTGTTTGCTTTGCTCGGATTTTTACGCTCCATGCAATGAGAACATTCAGGGGTTTTAGGGGTTTGGGGCTTTGCCTTAAAACGTCAGTTTTTTGGCAATAAAAACTTTTGCCAGGCCTAATTTGTGGGCTCCTTCTCAAATAAGTCTCAGAATTACTTCTTCTTTCGAACCACGTGCAGTTGCTTCCCACAAAAGATGCTACAAATCCAAAGCGCTGGTCCCCTAATAAGAAAAGCATGTTTTCATGGGAATTCTGTTAATAGATAAATTATAAAAATTTGAAGATGGTCAGACTCACCCAATCCATTGGCAGCACTTATCCTTATCCTCAAAGGTTTGTCCTTTTGACACAAGCGTACAAACACATTCAAAATCTTTCGTTCAAGTTTGACAGTGCATTTCTCCGTGGTTGATATACATAAAGCCTTTGTGAGACTAAAACAATAAAAAAATGGAATCATATCATTCCAGCTGATACAGCGTTTTTCTAAACAATAATCCAACAGAACCCTGTCGCGCAGCCCCGGTGGAATTTTTTCCACAGTCGAGATAAAAAATTCTATTAAGTTCTGTCCTACTAGGGCTGAAATTTTAGGGTATCTTTCCAACGGCAACGGGGCAAAGTTTTAAACAAATTTTCCAGTGTGGCAGGGGTCGCACCGGGTCTGTAACGGAGTTCTAACGATATATTGATGCTATGGACGCTAGAGATGATCAAATTGATATTCGAAAAGTATGTTTATTTCTTTGGAAGAGGGAGGCTCAACCAAAAAGCGAACACAAACGTTTGTTCGTTTGTTTGTTATTTGGTGTCCTATTTTCATAAAGACCAAGCAATTACAAATGAAAGTATGGCAAAGAACAAAAGAAAATATTCTTCTAATTCACCATGTCTAATTTTTCAATTAACATCAAAGCATTTTTTTCACTTGAAAAATATTTCCACTTCAATTTGTGAAAAATCAAGAGTCAAGTATAAACCCCTTTATGAGTAAATATTGGAATATTTATAAAAGCTGATTACCAGTCAGCGGCTGCTAATTGTACTTCATCAGGTCGATCAGAAGAAATCAAATTGATAAGTTGTTTTTCAATAGATACACCATGATAATCACCTACAAAATAAAATCATTTTAGAAAATCAAACAGCTTGAAGTCAATTAGAAAGGGTCTAACCAATGAAGAAATCTGAATCAATACACTAGATTGACATTGATGACTGGCTTCTCTTTTACAGGGGATACCCGGTCCTGTAAAAAGTAGTCTAGGAGTCTTCTTGTTAAAGAACTGTGGGGCCATCCACATAGTACGTACGCAGTGAAGGGGGAGAGGGGGACTTAGCAAAAGCGTACGTCTATTGTTTAAAAGACGAATTTTCTATTGTTCCCTGCGTAAAAGGGGGTATCTAATTATTTGGAAAATTATTGCATATGTACTATATGAATGACGCCTGTCTTTGCTATGGTTTATACTGCCTGCGAGCTTGCAAGTGTTTGAATTAAGTGCATAATTCTGGGATGAACCGCTAGGAAACGAGGCCAGCACACTCTCCCCTCATCAACAGTATTTAATACTGTTGATGAGGGGAGAGTGTCCATTAGCGAGTTTATGTATCAGAAGATATTGAGGGTGAAGGTAAGTGATGTCAACGTAAACAAAGTTGATAGTTGATACGGTTCTATATTGCATTTGCTCACTTAAAACAGACGGTCGTATTTTGTTGTTTTTACTGTTGTACTGTTTTTAGCAGATGGCGATTTTTACGACATTTTAACTTTGCTTTATACCGTTTCTTTCGATTTATCTCGAATACATAAACTTGCTATTGTGACTGTCTTCAACAGTCTTCTTGAGTTTCTACCTACCCTTTTCCCCTCCTTCACATGGTATACATTAGCCTGGGCAAAGGTACATTTACTTAACGCCAAGTGAACTACTGGAAGTCAGTCAAAATCAATATCCATTTACAGTATTGCCTCTTTCTGACAAAGAGAATTAACCCACATTTTTATGAATTTTGACTTTTTAACAGAAATGGACTGTTTAGGTATAGGTCAAAAATTAAAGCTTAACAAAGTTTTTTTTTATTGCCGATTTGTAAAAAAAAGTTGAATAAAAAATTAACTGACAGGTTTCTTCTGGAAAATGTTTTTTGATAAAAAACAGTTTGGGTATTTATTTTTTCAAACCCTTTTTGGTTGAGGTTTACAGACAAACCAACGTTACAGATTTCTCAGTATCAGTAAACATCTGTGAGAACATGATAAAATCTTCAATTAGTAGAACAATAATCAGTCACTTGTTTTTTGAAAGTAATATTGTATTTTGAATACTCACTGCAAACGAGTTTACCCTTTTTAATCATAATCAAGAGAATGTGGGTCACTTCCATTTGTCAGAAAGGGGCAGAGTACTGCTCCTATTGGAACCCTGAATGCAACATGACCTGTCAAGTAATGGTTTTTACAATTTACAATATGATACTCTTTCAGATTTTTTCATTTATTTTTTGTTGTGTTGTATTCATAATACATACCATCTAAAACTTCGTTGGCAATCATCTCATTGCCATGGAGAATAGCTGACAAACATTCCAAAACAGGAACCAAGATTCCAACTTGTTTTTTGTTTAACCATGGAACCAGAGCTGAGATGATATTAGCATCAAAGAGTGTTGTCTGATCGGATGTTGTCTGAAATAACCAAAGGGGAGCAATAATGTACTATGGGTTGAAGGTTAAAGTTTGGTTTAGATCAAAATAATAAGATCATTCATTTGCATGGTCAATTAGTTAGGCCCACCTGGAAAGCTTTTGTTTCTTTTGTTGATAATAGCATGCATCAACATGTATCATCTCAAATAAAAATTTTACATACCTTACATGTAATTTTCAATATATTTGTGACATACTCAGCAGTTTGTGATGAAATTGTTAACAAATATACCAGTTTGGTAATTATGTTAGCATTTTCATAGATCAGATCTCCTGAAATATTTTTGCTCATAAAACATCTGCTGAGTGAGCGCAGACATGCGATAACAAGACGTTCATCTTCGTGGCAAAGCCCTGAAAAACATAAATGGGTTAATATATTAAAATCCCATTACTTTTTGCGCAGCTTTTTTTTCGCGTAGAAGACCTGGCCGAAAATAAAAGAATCCTGAAAAAGGCCTTTTTTGCTTGTTCTCTGATTACGTTAAAATATCATACCTCTGGGATGTAAGATCTAGCTAGTATCAATCTAAAAGTGAATAAAGCTTCTGTTTCCATGACTTTATTACCCTTTACCTATATTTTTCATCAAAAGCCCTTAAAAAAACATTTCAAAAATTACAAGATGCACGAAAATTAAAAAAGGGGGTGGGGCAAATACCCTAATTTAGGAAGTCAGAGTAATAAAAGACGCAAATTAAAAAGCAACAAGCAACATGCTGAATGGACCTACCTGTTGATCAAAATCAGATAAAAGTAGGTGTTCTACATTTTACTATTGGTATTGAGCAAACACAATAAGTTTTAGAACAATGCAAAAACGTCTGATTTATCGACCGCCGGAGGCGGTTTCTTTCATAGTGGTACGCTAATCTCGTTTTGCCTTGGCTCGTTACTTTGTCTGCCATTTACTTTCGGTTTTTTAACTAGATTACCCAGGTGTTTCTCTTTTTTTCCCTGAATGTCTTTGATTCGGAATTGAATAATCGAGACATGAAAAATGACTATATTGTAATCTGTTTTCAATGAATAATCTAAAATGTACTGGAGATGACATGTAGGCGTTAATAATGTGCGCGCGCTCTTTCGCGAGCGTGATGCGTGATTATCTGGCACCCGATGTAGAAATTTTCTTCCGACACGCTAAAGCTCTGAAGGTCGGGAAAATTTTCAACAGAAAAATTACTGCAGCCACATTTTAAGGTACCTTGCACTCTATCTTTCTGACAAAAATCAGGAAAAACTAATGAAGCAATTTTGCACCAAGTCCAAAAAACCTTATTTTTAGGTAGTTTTTGACCCAAATTTACCCCAAATTTTTTTTTCAAATTCGGGCTCCGTCACTTTTTAGGCATTGCTATTTTGTATCATTGTGCAAAAAATGAAAAAAAAAATAATGAGCCGATCCCGAGAAAAGCTGCTAACAGGAAAATGGTAAACAGAATTTCCCCCAAAAAAGAAAATTCGTATTTTACGACGAAAAAAAATTTTCCGAGAAAAATTACTTCAGCCACATTTTAGGGTGCCTTGCACTCTATCTTTCTGCCAAAAATCAGGAAAAAATAATGAAGCAATTTTGCACAAAGTCCAAAAAAACTTTTTTTTAGGTAGTTTTTGGCCCAAATTTGCCCCCCGAATTTTTTTTTAAAAGTCGGGCTCCATCACTTTTTAGGCATTGCTATTTTGTATCATTGTGCAAAAAATCAAAAAAAACTAATGAGCCAATCCCGAGAAAAGCTGCTAACAGGAAAATGGTAAAAGGGAATTTCCCCAAAAAAGCGAAAATCCGTATTTGACGACGAAAAAAAATTTTCCGAGAAAAATTACTTCAGCCACATTTTAGGGTACCTTGCACTCTATCTTTCTGCCAAAAATCAGGAAAAACTAATGAAGCAATTTTGCACAAAGTCCAAAAAACCTTATTTTTAGGTAGTTTTTGGCCCAAATTTGCCCCCCAAAATTTTTTTTCAAAAATCGGGCTCCGTCACTTTTCAGGCATTGCCATTTTGTATCATTGTGCAAAAAATCAAAAAAAACTAATGAGCCAATCCCGAGAAAAGCTTGTAACAGACGAACGGACAACGGTCAAATTAAAGGACCTCCCGGTAGGTCCAACAAGTGATACTTTTATGGACCTACCTGGTTATGCATTTAACACATATATAATTGATATCTACGTTAGCATGACCATTAAACAATCATTCAGAACACAAATAGTGACGATCTATCAAAATTAGTCCTTTGTTTCTTATAAAAAAACGTTTCGAAACCAAAATTTCATGCTCTTGAAATATTCTTCATATTCAAGACTTCGTGAGCAAAAAAAACATCTATCTCATCAAAAAATTGAGTAATTTGGCTAAGAACATTGATGTATGCTTTTATTAATAGTGATTCTTATAGATAAAGATGTGTTTTTTGAGCTGAAAAATTCTTTTTTTACAAAAATCTGCTTGAGCCATCTTTTACCTACTTCCATGCAAAAAATCAGAAAAAAACATTGATCCAATACTTCACACAGTCCAAAAAGCGTTTTTTGGTCGTTTTTTAGCTGAAATTTACCCCAACATTTTTTTTCCAAAAATTGAGCTCTGTCACATTCGAGGGTTTATAGTTATGCATCTTTGTGCAAAAAATCATAAAGAATGAAAGAGCTAATCTCGAGAAAAGCTAATACCTAAGTAATTGATAATGTGCTTATAAAAAACATAGAATTTGGCCAGTTTTTTTATGAAAACACGCCAAGCAACCAAAATTTCATGTCTAAACACACATATTCTTCAAAGTAAGCCCGCATGAGCAAAAAAATCTGCTTGAGCCATCTTTTACCTACGATGGTACCCTAGTTTCATGCAAAAAAATTGGAAAAAATTAATGATCCAATTTTTCACAAAGTCCAAAAAACCTGTTTTTTGGCCCAAATTTACCCAAAATTTTTTTTTTCGAAAATTGGGCTATTCCACATGTTGCGCACCACCATTTTTCACCTTTGTACCAAAAATCAAAAAATTTTTATGATTCAATCCTGAGAAAAGTTGGTAACAGACGGACGGATGGACGGACGGACGAACTAATTTATAGGACCTCCAGGTAGGTCCAAAAATTAATGGGGTTAAGAGGTATTAGCATAAATACTGGAGTCATAGTGAGGAAAGGGGTCTGATATCCCCCTTGTTAAATGATCCCCCCCCCCAACCTTTAAAAATGCCTATCCCCCAAGGGTTTTGGGCTAAATTTTAGAAAAAATATAGTGTATAGTGCGATCCGATAACCCCCTTCTTCTTCTTCTTCTTCTTCTTCTTTTTCTTTCTTGCTTCTGGTTGACTCAGACCAATCAAACAGAAAAACTTCCTTTTATGCAGACTAAATTTCATAACAGTGCTGGAAAAAAATCGACACTATAATATAGTGTAGTGTATAATATGTAAGCCCCCATTCTTAAACGATCCCCCTTCCTTGCTATCCCCCTTTGTAATGAAAATTTCTGACCCCCCCCCTTCTTCACTTTTTTGGAAGGTGTCATTCCCCCCTTAAGAAAAGGGGGGTCCGAACTATGGAAGTAGCTGTTTGATTGTGTTGTATTTGAACCAGCTTTCAACTAGGTTTGAAAAAAACGAAAATTTAAAGATTATCGTTGTCTTTAGCTTTAGTTTTCTTAGATTCTTCAAATTTTGAATCCGGCTGAGATTAAGAAGTTCAATTAAAAAGCAATTTTCTTCCTTAGAATGTTACCTTTACAAAGAATTGGAACAGCTTGAGAGTTCATCAATTTGTCTACAACTTCTGGTTCTCCTGAAAACCATTTGGAGAAAAACAATGGTTTACATAAAGAAGAGTTCACTATATCACTACAAGCAGAATAAAATGTTGATTTTATTAAACTTTGTGTTACACAGCTAACTTTCAACCTTGTATGGTCTTATTGTGATGAGCATTTTTCTATTCTTATTCAAAGAAAGATTTGCAAAGTAATGTGCTTATGAAATTATCATGAAAATAATATAGTTACCTCTTGTTAGACTTCCAAGTATAACAGTAGCTTCAACTGCAAACTCAATCGTTGTATCTGCTTGGACCATTAGTTCTAAAAGTCTGAGCATAAAAGTTTATCAAAGTTAATCAAAGTTTATCAGATATTTTTGAACCTATTTTAAGTCTTCAAATCAGTTCCATATTTTTTTACAAAATGAAAAGCTATTTTACTCTTTGAATAAAAACAAGCAATATGCTGAATGGACCTACCTGATGATGAAATAATAGCAATAAGGAGAAAAACAATCATTAAGAAAATATAGCAATTAGCGAAAATGCATTAAATTTCATCATCGATTTTTGATGGGGGGAGAGGGGTTTAGGGAAAAAAGAAATAGAAATTTCTGGCATCAAAAATCAGTTTTATTGACAATTGAACCATACTTGATGGTTGGCATTGTTATTGTAATAGATACAAAAATCAGTAGAAATAAACATGTAAAAAAACATTAACCCGTATGTTGTAAAAAGAAAGTTTTAGACTTCAAACAAAGACAAAAAAGTAAACCTCCATCAAGAAAAAACATTTCTATAACTAAAAATACGACTTCTACACGTTTTGAAGAATCAGCAGAAAACTCTTTCTAGAAGCTTTCTAAATTGAACTTTGAACCAACGCGGGAGGAACGTTTTGAAGAAGCAGCAGAAAGCTCTTTCTAGAAGCTTTTCTAAATTGGACTTTGAACCAACGTGGGAAAAACGTTTTGAAACCTAAGCAAAAAGGACAACATCAAAAAGGTATAAATAGCCGAAGAAATCAAAAAGAAGGCAGATCTGAAATAGAGGAGCAACATGGGAATTGGATGGAAATTAAATCAAAAAGAAAAGCAGATCAAAAATTGAAGAAGAGAAAGGAAGGACACAAGGAAAGTCACAAGAAGAAATTGGAAGTTAATGAAATTGGAGAATAAAAATTATATTGTAACTAAGAGTGTGAATTTAAAAGATAAAGAAAAGAATCTAAGGGAAAAGATTAAAGTTAAAAGCGAACCCCTTAAATATTCGTTGTCAATTTATTGTTTGGAAAGCTTGGAAATTAATTTATCAGTAACAAGTATTAACCTACCTGTTACATTATCAATAATGATTTTGCGTGAAAAAACAAAGAAATAATAGGAAAAAGTCCAATGAAAATCTGCAAAAACAGCGATTTCCGGTATATTTCTGGCATTTTCGGCCAGAAAAGAATTTTTCTCAAAAATCGAACTCGGCCATGTTTTGGGCATTGCTATTACGCATCTTTGTGCAAAAAATCAGAAAAAACTAATGATGAAATCTCGAGAAAATGACAAAAAACAGTTTTTCCGGCATTTATTTCCGCCATTTTCGGCCGGAAAAATTTTTATTTCAAAAATCAGGCTCCGTCACATTATGGGCATTGCCATTTTGCATCTTTGTGCCAAAAATCAGAAAAAACTAATGAGCCAATCTCGAGAAAAGCTGGTAACAGACGGACGGACGGACAAAGGTTAATTTATAGGACCTCAAGGTAGGTCCGATAAAACCCATACTTGAGCTTTTAAAGTTAAAATTCATTCTCACAAAAGTGTAAAATACAAGGGTATTGAATTAGTCATGTTTAGAAGTTTTCACTATGAAGTTTTTGAGATATTTATTTTATTATTAATGTCAAGAAAACAATGTTAATTGTTAATCAATTCAATTTAAAGTTATTTTTTAATTAATTTGATATTTTAAATACCCCTTTTTGAATTTTTTTACACTTTCCAAAAAATGAATTTTGACTTTAGAAGCTGGAACTGACGAGTCAAATTAATAGCTTTGATTTTACATACATCTATTTTTTAATTATTATAAAACCTCAAGCACTTTGAGACATTTGTTCCGCTTCACAAGGCTCGAAATAACGATTTCAAGTGGGTTGGACAAAATGTCGATCAGGGTTGCTTTCGCTTGAAAATTATCAATTTTGGGTCGGACAATGTCCGATGTCCGACCGTTATTTCAAGCCCTGCCTCATCAAGAAATGTCAGAACTTTTTTGTTGGTCACCTGGTATTGGCGCAAAAAACCTTTTTGGCTTGGTTTAAAAAGAAAAAATTATTGCACCGATTCCCAGACTACCTTTTGTCTGAAGTTAAAAAAAAAAAATTAACAATGATACATTTTCCATCTAAACTACCTAATTTTGGGCTGCTCTTTATCAAGCAAAGCTGTTTTATTTGCAGAAATCATTCTATATCAAAACAAAAGCATCAAACGTTTTTTAAAGAAAATCTTCATGATATATTAAAGGTTTGTAAAACAAATTATTATTCTTTTGGTTTACCTCTCAATCAGACCTTCTTCAACAAAAGTGGTTTTCTTGCATTTCATGCCTATAGCCATATTCTTGATCTTTCTAAAAAAGAAAAAATCATAGAATAGAAGAATAGTGTACTTTGGATGAGGGTCAAGTATTTTTAAGGAAGTGTCAAAATTGAGGGTGAAATATTCCTAACGTATTCTTACTTTTTTAGACTTGACTTTTTTACAAACATGAGAAATGATCAATTTGAGAGTTTTGGACTTCTGAGTGAACATTTGGGTTAAAATTACATTTCTTCCTCAAAGCTTCCATTTATCTCTAATAAAGGAAGCAGTTTTTTTGTTAACTAAATAAAAAATCACTGTATTCTTATCAAATCACTGTATTCTTATCAAATTCTGTAAAATTCACCCTAGAGGGTATTCTTAGGGTATTCTTACGATTTAGCAAATTTTCACCCTGATATTCTTAAACAAGATATTTTTATAAAAAAATATTTTTTTCATTTGTCTATTATCAACTTTTGTTTGACACTGTGTAATGTCAATTGTAATGTTCCACGAGAAGTCCAAAATGAACTATCATTGAAAATAGGAAAATGGTTTTTAGAACATTGTAAGAACAGAGAAACTTAGAATTTGATGGAAAAAAGTAAGAAAAAAACATTGATTTACCTGACGGTTTGATATCTTTCATCAGGATTGTCTGACGCAAGAGCTTGAATGTACATCTTTTCAACAGAATTTGCTTCAACCTGAAATTGTTGAAATTTTAAAATGTAGATTGATCTCGGAGACATTTCGAGGCATTTAAAATTTCACTACAACAGTTCCTTCCTGTGCTTCAGGGATCAACAGTGGGAAATCATTAGTGCAAATAATAAAAATTCCCAAATAATCAGAGTAATATTGTTTTTGGTATTTGGTCTGCAGAGCCTTTAGACATAATTAAAAAATATAATAAAAGAATTTCATATTTTGTGTCTGTCACGCTAAAATGGTAGGCCAACTGCGATATCGAATGGTTTGTCAGGAAGTTGATTTGACTATGAAAGAAGGATTTTATGCAATCTTGAATCACAAGCCTCATTTTCTCTCATTCTATTTGAAGCATAAAAAGGTATTTACGAGAAATCTTTCCACTAATCGATGTACTCCCCTGTCGTCCATGAAAACTCATTTCCTAAATTCCCTTTGAAGATAGAATTAGAGAGCAGCAACTATATCATCTTTATCAACCTGAATGGCTTTCAATGTGTGAGCCAAACCAGTGTTTGCAAGGGCTGGAACATTCTAGTTTAAAACTAAAATTGATTTAAAAAATTACCTCAAAATGGCTCTTCATTTTGACCTCACTAAGTTTCCAAAATCTGATATTTTGATAATTCTTTTTCCTTAAATTAAAGAATTACAGTAATTAGAAAAGAAAACACTGCATTCAATGTAAAAAAGCTGATTGTTGGCTTACTCAAATTTTTCAAAAGTCTACCATAAGTTGGTCTAATGTTGATATAACTCACCTAATTCTGACACCCTTCTTAAGAGATAGGAATAATAGGAAGGTTGGAATCGCTGATTGAAACTATATTTTTTGCTTTAGGAAAAAACCTTTCGTCAACCTTCTTATTATTCCTATCTGGAATTGTGTCGAAAGTAGATGAGGGATGTTGGCAGTAGACCAACTTACAGTATATTTTTACTATTTTTCTAAATAAAATACAATATATCTACATGTTTTTTAATAAGCAAGTGTCTGCCGCTTGGCCAGGCTTGAGTATGCTTAAGCCTTCAAAAGCATCCAGGCATAGCATATGCTTATTATAATGCTTATGAATTACTATGCTTTTGATTCATCCAACCCAATTTTTCTATGAAATCTCAAGAATTTTGATAACATTCGATTCAAAAAGTGTTTAGAAAAATATTGACTTCATAAAAAATATTTCTGGCTGGTGTATATGCTTATGTTATGCTTAGGATGTTTAAAATTGCATAAAAGAATAAACATCTATTAAGAGTTCTGTTTGGAACACGATGCTAGAGGATATGTGGAAAAAGTGAGAAAAAAAGAAGTAAGAAAAGACTGAAACATTTCATTATAAATCTATATATTAATAGCCGTAGTCTGAATGTCATTCCTGATGAATAGTTTAGTGTTTTAATTTCACTTCTCTATTTTGACATTAAAGTCTTTCAAATTATCAAAATCTGGAACGCACATTTAAGAGTATAATAGCCCTAAATCTTCATATAAAATTTACAGGAAACACATAATTTGGACTTTGTACCAAATGCTGCATGCGACCCATTAAGTTAAAGTCCCACAAAATCGGGACAAATATCAGTATTTTTGAAATTTGCAAAAAAGCCATATAAAAGATCTTTCAGATTTAGTATGTGTGTAGAGTATAAAATATACAACTTTTTTTGCAAAAGTTCCAAAAATGAAAAGAAAGAGATATAGTGAGGTCTGTTAGCAAAAAAATACTTCAGATGGTGAAAAAAGCATGAAATTTGGGGGTTGGTGTAATTTAAGATGCACGATCTAACGATTTACGATTCACGATGCGCGATCCATGCATAAAGTATGCTGATTATTCCTAATAATTATCATAAAACTTAAATTGTATTGCATAATTCTAAAACAATGGCATAATCTTTTCTCGCGTTTGTTTACCCCGGTAAATTCAAGTAAATTTATGCAACAAAAACGAATTAAGTAAGCAATGAATGTACGAATAATTACGCGACCGTAAAATTATGAAAAAGCTTGCATAATGTTGATAATGAAAACTACCTTCTGAACATAATCTTACAATAGAAAGAGAGTGGAAAGTAAACAATGCACAAGAAATATTTTTGCTCTCAGTTTTAATAATCATAATCGAATATAGGAACTTCTTTCTTTATTGATTTAATATTGACCAGTGTATCACGGCCTTCAAATAAAAGAATATGTGGCGCACAATATGTTTTGCGGACCGTAATGTACAAATCAAAAAACGGGTGCTCTATTATGAGAAAAAATTTTCTTCCGGTAAACAATTCCTCTATATTGATTCAAGCTTTGAAAAAGAGTGAGAGGAAAGTACAGAAGCAGGGCCGGCGAATCAATTTTGAAAGTGGAGGGGCCAAATAGTAAGTGTCTAAGGAGGCACCACCATGGTTGGTTGATTTTTTTTTCTTAGCAAAAAAGTGGGGGGCCATGCCCCCCCCCCCGGCCCCCCCAGTTTCGCCGGCCCTGAGAAGGTGAATACACGTGGCTTTCACTTCCTTTTACTCTATGACTGAATTGAAATTGAAAAGAGAAAGGGATCATGGTATAATCAGGAAAACGCACTGAAAGCTTCTTTAAATATAATTTGTATAATTTTACATAAATGATGTTTTTAAAAATAATTGAGTTTCAGCGAATGAAAGTTTGTAAATTGCCTAAATATTTCATCATGATTAGCATAATTACGCATGAATTAACATATTTTATGCACGGATCGCGAATCGTGCATCGTAAATCGTTAGATCGTGCATCTTAAATTACACCAACCCGAAATTTGGCACAGTCACAGATGATCCTTGGAGGGTCTAAAACTTAATTCTAAACTGTAACACCAAATTTTGCCACCTGGCCACCTGCCAGATAACGCATCAGGTGGCTGGGCAAAAATTCATTTTTTGAAAATATTCAAAACCTGATGGTTCCAGCGGAAAGAGCATGAAATTCTGATGAAAATCGAGGTATAAAACATGCCCTTGAAAATCATCCTATCAAAAGTTATGAAGATTGAAAGTTTTGTGATGACGTCATCATAAGCCTTTCTAGGCAAAACCTAAAAATCTAGTTGACCTAATTTGGTGTTTTATACATGAATCCATGTCACAATTCGAAGTTCCTATATCTATCCCATTAGATGGGACAAGCTGGAGCTTTTACAAGCTCTTTGGTCCTTAATTTGTAAAAGAAAAAGATTTTAATTTTTATTACTTTCTTTAAAGAAAGTGTCATCTCTATTATTTTAAATGAGCAATAATGAGTGAAGCATACAGTGCCTGTGTTTTGATTAAACAACCTCGTAATTTTTTGAAAGGTAAAGAAAAGTAGAATCAATCTGATACAATCATCAAACCACATCGAACTTAAATTGAACTCATTGAACATCAATCGAACTTCATCGAACAAAGAACACTCATCGAACTAAATCGAACTTATCAAGAAATTTTTGTAAAGTTCGACAGCTGTTTGATCGGGTTCGGTAATCGAACAGCTATCGTTTGATTTAGTTCGATAAAGTTTGATGGTTCGATAACGAAAATCAGGTTCAGTTGACACCGCCTGGTTTAGCCTTTCAATTCACCATTTTGAATTGTTTGCAAAAATACAGGAATGATAAAGCCGTGGTTGAATTTAGTTAAGGAAATTATGCAAAACATATGCAAGTTTACAAGATTAAAAAGACAATCTTATAAAGAAATGTTATAATCAGGCGGCAACCTAAAATATGTTCCTTTCGCCTCGCCCGACCGACTCACCTTCAAAACATAAATCCCGAGTCGGACAAGTCAGAAAAATGTCGGAAAAAGTTTTTGATAGATAAGCACTTCTTTGAATCATCATTCGCTACAAGTTTTTGTTTACTTAACCCACATCACATTGAGTCCCGTTTGAGTTTTTTCATGACCCTTATTGAAATTTTCAAGTCGAAATTCGGCAATGCGGTAGGGCCAATACCATTGAGTTTCAAGCCCGAAGGGCTAGAGGTCAATCTCTAACCTTTCTCAGGCAAGAAAAATTGAAGCCTTAAAATCAGTGAGGCTGGAACTTCGATTTTTGAGGATTACGATTTTACCAGTTTTTTAGCGATTTTTGCCTCGCTGGCCCAAATCTCGCAACTTCTTTACCTTAAGGAAGATCGAAATTAGAGTTTTTCAGCGTTCCGAAAAAAACGCATAGCAGAAATTTTTTCATCTTCACAGGATCGATTCTCAACAACAAAATACATCTTTTGGTCTTTGGGTTTGTTTCTGACGTTTTTTCTTCAAAGAATATCGATCACTTTCCTTTTCCCCTTGAGTGCGCGAGAAAAAAATGACTAGCTCGTTTTCGTGCGGGCGAATAAAGATGAGGCGGCAATCTTGCACTGAGGGTGCTACTTAGTTTCCGCCCTATTTTGCGCCCACGATAGAATGGTTCAAACACGGGGGGTAGTCTAAATGATAAACTATGTCGTTCTGTTAGTGTTTATTTTCTGAGAGATACAAATAGTATATTTGAATATTATTAACTTATTTATTAAAGTATTTTTGAGCGCAAATTTAAATATACAGTTAAATGAAAAACGAATGATAACAGTTCTGTTTATTCCTCAGACCCCCGGGAAAAGTTTTTTTGCTGACTTAGCTATTTTACAAATCTCGGAAAAGAACTCCCATAGGAATTCCGATACCTAACCCGATTGGTTAATTTCGGAACGGCTTCAAGAAAGTCATAATGGCAGATAATTTTAAAAGTTTCTGAGGGAATGTGTGTAATTTATCGATGTTGATGGCTTGTTGATTCTTTAAAGAAAAAAGATAACAGGTATAGCTTTTTCTAATCCTGGAATATCGAGGTTCCAGCTACACTGAAAATATGTGCCTTATTTTTTATGACGGATTGAATCTAGCAACTCCTTTGTTTTCGAGCGATATATTTTTCAAAATTAAGCGGTAAATTTTAGTTTCAATCTGTCATTTGTGTAAAAACCAGGCGGGTCGCCCTATTTTTATGGGAAGCTATGGTATTTTGTAGCAAAAAGCAAAAAAAAATAGAGCTTAACCTCGCTTTAGAAATTTTTTATCGCATTTTTTAGGTTTTTGTAAAATCGCAGGCCAAAACAGTTAGTCACACTAGGAAATCTAGCTTTCAGAAAAAACAACATCAGTCATCTACAGGATGTATTTCAACAACAAGGATGAGAGTTACCTGAATCAAGTTCGCAAGACAATTAATTAAAACTTGAAAGTTTGAAACAAAATAAAACGTGCAGCAGCCAAAATCAAATAACCAAAATTTGTCATTCAATTCCCGAGACAGCGCTTCGATTTTTAAGGCCTTGTTCATACGCTAAAGTAAAAATATTTCCGCATATGTAAATGGGTCATTGTTTAAGGTCCGGCAAAATTTCCGGGAAACAGCCTATCCGGTGGTGCGCGGATCTAGGTGGGTTCCGCCTCCCCCGTAGATCTTTTTCTTGGGAAGTTGATCTTCAAATTAGTTTTCAAGGTTGGCTTGGCTCAAATTTTTTCATCTATGGCTCAAATTTTAGGCAATTTCTCAAAGCTTTTGAAAATGTTGATTTCATTTAAAAAGCGCCGGGTTATTTGTTGTGAATCCCTTGAGAAGTTTTGCGGCGCATTTTTTTACTTGAAAGTCAAGTATACGATATAGCGCTTTTGCAGCATTAATCTTTGATTACGCATTTTGGCGGGACGCTAGTGTGACTAACTGCAAAATAGGAGAAAAAATCATCAAGTTTTGCATTTTCTTCTCATTGACTTCATTTTTAACCCCTACTTTTAACCATTTTTGAAATCTACATAAAATTTCTGACAATTTGATATATAACATGCATTATGTTCCCGAAAAATCAACATAGGCTGAAAACTTAGGAAAACTTTTGACCCTGCCGATGCACCGGACTGTCCGGTGGCAAAAAGTATTCTTTCGCTACACCGGACGCAATAAGTCCGGTGTCAGTCCGGTGTTGCATACAGGGAATTTTGGACGCCGGACATTTATTAAACAAAAAATTAAGAAACACAAGACGCACCGGACTGGTCATGTCCAGTGTTTTGATTGTCCGGTGGAAAAAAATATCCTTCTTCGACACCGGACATCCGACTTCCTCAAGTCCGGTGTAGAGATTGTTCGGTGGTAAAAGAAATTCTCATTTTACACCGGACTTTTGCGTGTCCGGTGTTCGTTAAGTCCGGTGCGTCGGCAGGGTCCTCTTTTGCCATGGGAAATCCTGTGTCGTCCGCCCCCCTGTTACAAACAAATTCTGGAATGGCCCAGCCAATAGCAATAATGCAATATAAAAGGGGAAGAAAAAATTAACACAAACAAAATGAACCATTCACTTCACGTCTTTAAAAACACATTGCTAAAACTTCAAAGTTTTTTATAAGTAAGAACACCATAATGTCCTGGTATGGAAGTGGTCGAAGCCGACTATTAAAAAAAGTCCCGACTGGTTCAATTTCCCGATTTTTTCCCGCTTTTCTAACCACCACCGATTTTCAACCCGATTTTAATCTGATTGCCAGGTATGAGGTATGAAAATTTTTTCATCTCCGCAAGATCCTTTCCCAATCTTGAAAGATTGAAAGACATCTTTTTGTCGAGGGATTTTTTTGGAAAGTTCTTCCTTCGAAGAATATCGATCACTTTCTCGGGTAAATTTACTGATGTCTGCACTTTATTGCAAATTTTCATATTTTGCTGATTTCTGCTGACGTCAGCAAAATTTGAAAAAAAGGATTATGCAAAAATGTTTTTATTAATGATATGCAACTTTGGTCCAAATTTCATGTTTATACCATTAGCCAAACTGGAGTTATTTAAAAAACAAGTCTTGCTGACGTCAGCATTTTTTGGTTTTTGCGGTTTTTCGCAAAATTGGCAAAACCTAAATTTAAGTAACACCGACTTTCATGTTTATACAGGTACGAGCCGGGAAGTATCTTATCCATTTGGTGGACTAACTTTCTTGGGGTTTTTCTTGTTCCTTATGGTAATAAGAATATTTTAAGCTTCTGGGCCACCTGGATTTCTCACCTGGGTATCCATAATGGCGGATTTTTGGTCATGTGAACCCCCGTAGGCAAAACTGAAAATTCTTCCAACCCAAATATAGGCATATTATATATCAATCGATCGGAAATTTGATACTGATTAATTTTGAGATAGAAAGTTGGGTCTGAAAACTTTCCTATCTCGAGATATGAACCACTTTCGTTTTCTCAATTTTGGCTGCAGTTGTAGGCGGGCTTTCATGGAGTGAGGCAATTCTTTTAGTCATATCTCAAGAAATATGCCTTTAAACATATCAAAACTTTATGTGGCTCTAGAAAAGGCATTAAAAATTGTTTGTGCAAATTTTCAATAAGTTTGCAGTAAAAATGTGTATTTTACAGACCAGAGTACAATTTCCTTACCGTCGAAAAAAGATCTTTTTCTCCTCAAATTGGCCTTTTTGTCTGAAATGAATGAGCGAAATGTTTCCCAATAGGGTTTAGAACCAATCGCTTCTTCGTATCTCACTCAGAGGGGGTATTAGCAACAATAAGGGCTAAATGTATCCGGTCAGCACTTTATAAGTATGATTTTCGGTAAGCCATGATCCCGAAACGGTGAAATTTCCAAATAATTAATGAAAAATTCTCTCATTGCATCTCAACATTAGACGAGACCTTCTGTTCTTTAGATTGACTAATGCAAAGAATTATGAATAATGAAATCGTTACAGGTGTATTTACAGGACAGTTTAAGTGCTACAGGAGCTTGTCTTGTTCCAAAACGCTTTGGATTACTACAGAAATACCCGAACTTGAGAATTTACTGAGTTAATCCGTCAAAATTCGCCAATTCCTTTATCTTTATTGTTCATGTATGAAACGAGATTTAGAGGGCTTTGAGTCTGTGTTATCTGTAGGGCCAAAAACGTCTGCATAATATGGCTTCGAGAGGCGATAATCCTAGGCCATTGTAGGAAGCCTAGTGATGGGAGCCATATTTGAACTGCTTGGGGTATTTGGTTACTGTACAATTTAAGGGCGTATTATAGGGTCCAATGCATATTGTNACTGGACATCCTTCTCCTTCGTAAGCACTGCTAGCTTCGTTGCCGCCTCGTTAAAACATAAAATGAAACAATAGGTTTTGATTATCTACCTTGGGAATACCTTGCTAACAACGTCAAAACTTACACAAAGTCTCTGTTGTTCTACTCTTCTCCAGTCTTTTATCTATATCATATCAAAGATAACAGATGCGAATCTCGTCATTTTTCAAAACTCCGATGAAATAATATCGAGTATATAGATTAAAGTATAGGATTCAAATTATGATTTATGACAGGCTCACAACTTTACATACTTTTTTTTCAGTCAATAAAAAAACTATTGGAATGACAAAATGATTCAAAAGTATACACACAGTTGAAATTCTCCATTTCGCGTAAAAAAATTTGAAAATAATTATTTGTGACTTAAATAACTAGCCGTATGCGCACGTCGCACGCTGCGGGTCCATCCAGCAAATCACATACATCTAAAAAAAACCAACGAAAAAAGATAGCTATGATTGTAAGATTTGATTTTAAAAGAAAGGAAAAAAATTTAACGCCATGAAGAGGAGGCTTGTAGAGCTTTGTTAGATTCGAAAACTTTTTAAACGTTGTAAACACCCGTTTTAGCATATTAATAGTAGATTTCAAACTTTCAAGCTATCTATTAATCATTTTACCTAAGTAATTCAAAGAAATAGCATCGTGACGGAATATCAACGGATTTTTTACAGTAGTGTACCAAGTATTGACGGTCGTCTAGGAGATCAGGACTAACTCCAACTCGGTGCTGTGTTTCACTTAATGAAAAGTAAATGCTACTTTGCTAGGACCAACCTTGGTGGTGTTTGTTATAAGGGTGTGGAAAACTCTATTCTATGTCGCAGGTATCATGCTACAATAAACAAACCGCTGCTCCGGGATAAAAGGTCGCCTGAAGGAAGACTTGAATTATGTTTGTCCAGCCTGTTTAAATCCTGTTGTTGTACCTCCACCTAGTATTTTTGCTATAGATGGTTCTAATCTTGAAGTTGTTCAGACTTTTTATGTTTGGTAACAATGGTGGCTGTTTTGATGCCATTACTTCGCGTATCAAATCAGCATGGAAGAAATTCAGGGAGTTACTTCCCATTTTAACAAATAAAAGTATTCCCATCAAGTGTCGTGGTCGTGTATTCTCATCGGCTGTGAGAGGTGTCATGTTGCATGCGAGCTCAACTTGGGCTGTAACTGTGGATGATTGTAACAGGCTTATTCGCAATGATAATGCTATGGTCAGGTGGATCTGTTCAACACGTTTGTCAGAAAGAATCTCTATGACTGCTCTTAGGGGTAGGCTTGGCGTTGATTCAATTGACATTTTGCTACGCCAAGGTATGCTACGCTGGTTTGGCCATGTCCAACGTATGGATGAAGATTGTTGGCAAAAGAAAATCCTTTTCCATGTCGTGTAAGGTAAATATTTGGGCAGACCAAAAAACGATGGATGGACAATATAAAAGACGACCTCAAATCTGCTAATGCAACTGTCGACATGACTAATGATCGTGCAGCCTGGCGTTCAATCATTAGAGGAAGGCGTCCAACCCCAGATGCTGGGAACCACGGACGTTAAATCGTGCAGTAAGTAAGTAAGTAAGTAAGTAACCCATACCATGTGATGGTCGTAGGGTGGACAGAAACTCTACAGGCCGTTCAGCGACTGTGCGACAAATCTGTGCTAGTGTCTAGCAAGCTTGCAAGAAATAAAAACTTTTGGGCTTTGTTCTTTTTTAGGAAAATAATTCAAAGTCTGACGTCTGGCGCATACAAAGCTATCCAAGCTTAGTGATCTCAAAGCAAGACTAATTTCATCAAAATTTTATGCTCATGTAGCTACGCAATTCTGGAAGTTCTAAGCACTTCTCGAAGTCTCAAAGACAGGCTACACAGATTTCTCGTTACATGCATGAATAATAAAGATATAGGAATTAGAGGATCTTGACGGATTTTACTCAGTAAAATTCTCCAGCTCAGGTTTTTCCGTGGTAAGTCTAAACATTTTAGAAGCACTTAATTCTGGTCTGTAAAATACACACAGCGATTTAAATGTATTCTTGATTCTTTGCATGTGTCAAACTAAAGAATAAGGTTTAACTTTGTTTAATGTCGAGATAAAATGAGAGACTTTGTCAACTCTTTGAGTAATAGCTTGGAAGTTTCACCGTTTTTTAGATCAAATCTTACCAACAAAACATGCTTATAAAGTGCTGACCAGACACATTTAGCCCTTATATATTCCCAGGTACCTCTCTGAGTATAATATGAAGAATCGAGTGGTTCTAAACCTTATAAGCATCATTTCACTAATTCATTTCAGACAAAAAGGTCAATTTTGAGAGAAAAAGGTAAAGTAAGGAAATTGTACTCTGGTCTGTAAAATACACATTTTTACTGCAAAATTTTTGAAAATTTGCACAAACAATTTTTAATGCCTTTCCTAGGGCCACATAAAGTTTTGATATGTTTAAAAGCATATTTCTTGAGATATGACTAAAGGAATTGCCTCACTCCATGAAAGCCCGCCTACAACTGCAGCCAAAATTGAGAAAACGAAAGTGGTTCATATCTCGAGATAGGAAAGTTTTCAGACCCAACTTTCTATCTCAAAATTAATCAGTATCAAATTTCCGATCGATTGATATATAATATGCCTATATTTGGGTTGGAAGAATTTTCAGTTTTGCCTACGGGGGTCACATGACCAAAAATCCGCCATTATGGATACCCAGGTGAGAAATCCAGGTGGCCCAGAAGCTTAAAATATTCTTATTACCATAAGGAACAAGAAAAACCCCAAGAAATTTAGTCCACCAAATGGATAAGATACTTCCCGGCTCGTACCTGTATATTCCCCAAATTTGAGATATTTCAAGCCTTAAAACAGGTTTTTTTGCTTATTTGATAACGCTTTTGGCCAAAAATATCCTGCAACCGCCAAATTAAATTCCCGTCAAATTTAGTTTATCCAGCGATCCGCCAAATTAAATTTCCTCTGAAAAAACTTTTCGGCCATCCCTGGCCATCCGCCAAATTAAATTCCCGCCAAAATTTCTTCCTTTAAGGTAACTTTCATTACATGAATATAAGTATGGAAGTATACTTTTCTGCTCAGAATTTCATGCTCCATCCAATGATTACAATCATTTTTGTTGAATTCAACTTTGAAAAATCGTCATTTTTTTACCCATTTTGGAGGTGAGGAGTTTTGCCTACAACGTCAGTTTCTTTTTTCATAAAAACTTTTGCCAGGCCTAATCCGCGGGCCCCCTCTCAAAAAAGTTTTAAGATCCTATCTACTTTCGAGCAAATTTTACGCAGTTGAGTCCCACGAAAGATGCTAGATGGATCATAAAGGATTGGCTCCCTACTAAAAGCTTCTTTAAAGCTATTTTTCGCCTCGGAAGGTTAAATACTACCGAGTTTATGTATCTGAGTTTTTCTGTTCTAATTTGAGTAGATCCTGATCAACTGAGGACGACGGTAAACAAGCACTTTTATCGTCCTCGATTTTGTGGGTCAGAACTGCGGGTTATTCCAAATTGCTTCCGTCACTCTACCGTCCTCAAAAGTTCAAATACATAAACTCGCTAGTAACTGTTGTTTAACTTTTACGATTTCACTTTGGTCGCGGTGATATATGTTGTCGAAAAAGGGCAATCAATTCAATTTTACTTTTATTTTCATCCTTCTTAATAATTGACCTATTAATTAAATGTATCATTAAAGTTTCTACAGACAAATTCTCTGGAAAAAGTAGTTCCTGGGCAGTTAACTTTGAGACTTTATTCTGACTTTTTTCAACCAGAGAGCAGCCGTGACCACTCGCATTTTCGACCTCCATTTTTTCCGAGCCTTGCTAAACTCGCAGTTGAGAATAATACGATAATATTTTGCATTGCGAAATGTTGAGGTTAAAATGAATTTAGCTTGATTGGCCAGCTTGCTCTCAATTGCCAACTTTACTCGAGCAGGAAATTTTTATGCACTAAAAACACGTCATCCCAGGGGGGGGGGTCGGTACTAAAATCTCAGACATCATGACATTTAGTGACGTGGTGGTACTGCAAAAAAGCTCAAAAATAATTTTAGTACCATGTGTACTAAAATACCAAAAAGGGACCACCCTTAAAGAAATTTTTGAAAAATCTTAGTATTTTGTTCTAAAATCAGCCAAAATGGAACATTTTTTTAACAATTTTGGAAAAAATTTGATTTTTCTTCTTCAGAAATTTTTGAAAAAATCTTCAGAAATCTTTCAGAATTTTTTAAATATTTTTTAAAAATATTTTTATGTACAGTTCAGCACAGTTTAGTAATAAGTACTAGTTATCGCATGACTTCGAGTGCAATACGAGAAATATTTTACGAGTTCCGAGATTTTTCCGTAATATTTTTCCGAGCCTTTAGGCGAGGAAAAATATCGGTAAAATCTCGGAACGAGTAAAATATCGAGTATTGCACGAGAAGTCATGTGATAACTAATTTATTGTCGACTCAAAAAAATTGTCCTGATATAAATTTCTTTTTGTTTTTTTTTAAAAACTTACTTCCGCCTTGATTCTTTCTTCTGTGTAGTTTCGAATGTTTTTATTCGAAAATCTAATTCGAACGTTAGATTCGAACAATAAAACATTCGATATGTTCCCGCCGACAATATTCACACAAAAACAAAACAGAGGAGCATTTTCGATCATTTTACGATCGAGAAGTTTTGTTTTGAAGAGTTGCAGATTTTTCAGAGATATATTTGAAAGTTTCTAGATTGATAATTCAAAATGAAGATGGTGTACAGTATTGTTTCGATAGAGAAGGAACCCTTCATCGTTGGATTAATCAGATTGATAACATTCATCTTTTTCTTTTTTTTCGATGCTGGAAAAGAATAGCAGAGGAAAGGTTCCAGATGGAAATGTATGCTTGTAATAATGGTTAAAGAACAACATTTTTTTCAAGAGCAAAACAATTTGGATACTTTCTTGATTATCGTCAAGCTTTAATTGTTTCAAATTTTAGAAGGAAGATGTATAAATGATTGTTGAGTTTACAATTCAAGGACGTACCTCGTCAAGAAGGAGAATTAGGAGTCACCTTTTTTAAAAATCACCACTTCCTATGCTATGTTATGAGAAATCTTATTGGCAAACATTCAAGAATCTCAAGTTTTTTGTATGCATTGATAAAAAACTGTTTTGTTACACACGGACGAATTTTATACCAAAAGCTGAAAATATTTGGGTCGTGTCAAGTAGTTTTACAATTTTCTTAGTTTACAGATTTGATTTAGTGTTTTATGGAGAACCCAAAGTAAAAGTTAATCTGAAACTATTTTTTGTTGCGTTTTTTTTCCCTTTGATTCCCAAGCCAGTTTCTCCGAAAGTCAGTTCTTTTCGGCTGTTTTGTTTTGATTTTTCTCCCGCCGCTTACCCAGTCCCCCAAAAGTCAACGCGGTCATATTTCCAGACTAAAGAAATATGAAATATCGCAAATATCTCGATGCTCTCGACCAATCAAAACGCTGATATTTTTTTGGGTCGGCAATAAAATTATATTATTTTGCAGATTGATGCACTAAATTCGAATAATTTTGTAACAATGACCCCATTTTGGTAAATTTAAAGCCGTAAAAGGGCAAAAAATGGGTGGTATCTATGTTAAATTGCTCAATATAATTTTAGTACATGTGTACTAAAATAACATTTTCGAAAAATAGGTGGGGGTATGTCAAAAATTAGCGAAAATCCTTTTAGTACTCATGTATGTCTTACATTTTAGTACCGACCCCCCCCCCCCCTGATCATCCATCTTCATAACTATTCTATTTATACGAATTTATGTCGAACTCGAACACGCACGGGAAACAAATTTGTTCGAGTTATTAAAGAATTTTCGAGTTATGGAGTAAGGTTTAAAAGGAAATTTATTAAAAAAGGGACTACAAAACTTATTCAAGTTAAGAAAAATTTCGAGTTATCGAGGTTCGAGTTAAGGAGAAATTCGAGTTAAAGAGACTCCGATATATTTCACGTACCTGTTGTTGTAGCGTTTGACCCATGGTATTCAATGATTCACCCAATACTTGCAAATGAGCAGCCATGTCCACTGGTTGTAGCTTCGTCTCCGAATATCTAATAATTGAATGGAAGGGTAATGAATGGCAATGTTTGTTGTAAGTTGCAACATCCTTATGTTTATAGCCAAAATTTTCCCCTCGTTAAAGGTTTTTTTTCTAAATAAGAGTGACATAGTTTGCTTACTCATCAATTTAAATTCACAAGATTTTTGACATTGGATTGACCCGGATGTGGAGCAAGATTGGCCAGAAAGAGGAAAAGAAAAACATTTTTTGCTTTATATCAGCATAATATAACAATAATAAGACACAGAGTTTACGTCTTTAGATAAGATAGGGCAATTGAATAAATTTCAGGCAATCTATATTAACCCGACCTCGACCTTGACCCTGACCTTGGAAAAAGGCCGACCCTCGACCCTTGGAAAAAAGCCGAGCCTCGACCAAAATACAATAAAAAGACGACCCTGGGTAAAAAAATGCTTTAGCGACTTTTATAACTATAAGAATTTTTTGGATAAATATTCCATAAACTGATCATTAGATCACTTAAAGAATACTTTAAGAATAGTCATCGATGGGGGGGGATGAAAAGGAGAAGGATGAAATTATTCTTCACAAGCCCCTCCCCTCGGGCGGGGCATCATATTATTGACCAACATGTATAATCAGCCTCGTATCCGTATATCCCAGACTTAATCTTCCACTCACGACGTAGGTTCTATAGGTTGGCATATTATTCTTACAAAAAAAGCGTGTGTATCCCCTGTTTGAGTCTGCTCAATTCTTAGTATCAGGAATTTTAGGAATATTAGGAATTTTTAATATCATAATTTTAAAACCTTGCCAAAAAACTGTTTTTTTTTTACCCAGGGTCGGCTTTTTTCCAAGGGTCGAGGGTCGGCCTTTTTCAAGGGTCAGGGTCGAGGTCGAGGTCGGATTAATATACATTGCCTAAATTTCATATTATGTTGGTTGTTGGTTGACATATTCAAATTCCAAATTAATCGGCTTAGATGTTCAAAATTTTTACATCTTTAGAACGGAAATTGAAAGTTACTGAAAAAGTTAAATTCATACGTTTGCTGTTGGAAAGGTAAGTCGTAGCTGATAGCTTTCTTGACGTATTCAAATTCTTGAACCGTCCATGAAGAAGGCGAACGACGTCCAAGATATTCCAATTTCTTGCGGAAAGCACATTCCATTTTACTGAAGACTTCGAAATATCCCTACGGAAGAAGAAAAACATGCATCATAAGAAAGGGACCACGCATAGAGAGGTAAAGTGAAGGGCCAATTTAAAAGAGTGAATAAGGAGGCACAACTAAGACATTGAGTTAAGTAGAGGACTTTTCTTTTTTCTTGCAAAATAGTTCGCTTGGCAATGAGCGGAACGAATAATCATGGGGCTCTTCCAGAAAAAAATTTTACATGGGGGGGGGGGTTACTGTGTCCGGGGGTAATTTGGTGTGTCCGGGGGGGTCAGCAGATGCTTGTCCGGGGGTAAAACCTATTATCCGGGGGGCCAAAAGTCACCCTGTCCGGTTTTCTGGAAGAGCCCATTGCTCACACGTCCAATAAATCTGTTTGATCGGAGTTTTTAGAAAACAGGTAACCATTAAGTAAGTAACCATAGTAACATAATAACCATAGTAACCATAAAGAAGCTGTTGCGGTTCTTACTTTGCCCGACCTCTAACAGCGCTGCATCACTGCAGGGGTTTTCGGTCGTTTTCTTAATAACTCTGATCAAAGATTGCAGTTATAGCTCAATCCAGGGTTTAAATAGAGATCAGATATTGTACGTAGTATATTTCAGGAAGTGGTATACCGAACGACCGAAAAGCAATCGAACGTAAAAAAAATAAATACCTTAAGGAAACTTATTTTAGCGGAAAGTTTTTTTGGCGAATTTAGACAAAATTCGCCAAAATTAGTTCCCACCAAAATTAAAGATTTTGCTCATTCGCCAAAACAAGTTCTCGCCAAAATTAATTTTTTTGGTAAAAAATTAGTCAAAATTCAAATCAAAATTAGTTCCCGCCTAAATAAGTTCCTTTAAAGGTAAATAAACGGGTATTTACAGCTCGGTCCTCAGCAGATGCTTTGTTCCAAATGTGCGCAAGACGTCGACTGATTTCCGCAAAATCTGAATGAAAAGAAGCAAGAATGGTTCCAAAATAGATAGAAGGCTGTACACGGGGGGTTGTAGGTCATATTGAAAGTTCCTCAATTATTACAGCATTGACATTTCGATTTAACACCCTATGGACACCCACGGTGCGCACAAAAATATCAAATAAGGTAGCTCTCAGCTTGGATAATATATCAATGTGTGAGCAACCTTTTTGGCAGACAATCTGTTTAAATCAGTTTTCACCGAGCAGTACCATGCTCTGCTGTGATTTATCACCATGTTCTTAAAAGGCCTCTATCAAGCCTAAATCTCACTTTCCTTCCTCTTCCTCAGAGCAAATTTCTGAGGTTAAAGAAGTAAAAAATCCATACTACTGTAGTACATCAATGTTTCAACCAATGAAATGTACGTACCTGCCCGCGGATGGTTCTGAACAATAATTGGTCGATATTTCCGACAAAACAAATTGTAGGCGTTTTTCTAAAAAAAATAAAAGAACAAATCTTTTTTGATAGCTTGCAATTGTGTTGGGTGGGTAAGATCAATGGCTGAGTGGTCAAGGCGTCAGCGTCTCAAACGTTCGCAGTTCGAACCCCTGCTCCTTCCAATGTCCCATTCAGCTCGTAGATAACCAAGCCGGCTGGCAGTGGACACCGTGAAAACAATCGAAGGACTATCTAAAAGTCCTAGATTGCTGGGCTATCAGTGTAAAATATCAACCCTATCTTTAGTTGCAACCTAATATTTAAACCCCTAAATCCCGTAAATCCCTACCAGAGGATTTTGTTGAGTTACAAATCATCGTAGGCCTCGTATTAGAATAATTATTTCAACTGATATTTAAATTTTTGAAGTGTATTTTGATACAAAAATGCAAACGAACAACAATTATATGCTTAATGATTTGAAGAAATCTTGAGAACAATAGTTTGGGTCCTTAACGATTCTAACATCTCGAAAAGGGTGAATTTCTTTAGAAATATTTTCCGGTTCTCAAAATTTCAATGAATAATGAAGAGTTTACAAAGAGTAAAGCGGTCTTTTATCAGTATCTTTATCAGAGCATCGAAGAAGAGAAAAACTTACGGGTTCCGAGCTAGCAGTATTGTAAACAACGTTGTTCGAACTTTCCGATATCTTAAGGAGCTTGCCAGTACAACAAGGGCAGGGCTTCTTTGATTTTTTAATAGTCAAATCCTTTGATTCGCCAGTTGTCTTCATTCCTACGGTGAAGAGAATCGAGTTTTCTTTAAGCTAATCTTCGTAGTGTAGGTTTGTGATTGGCATTCATATTTGATTTTTACAATCATAAAAATGATCTTTTTCAGAAATAGCCCGTGCCCCCCCTGTTGATCTTCAATATCCTTATACCCTCGGATATCTAGGGAGTTAACGATTTTTGTCCAAAAGTGGATATCGTGGATATCTACAAGGGAGCGGATATCCAGGGGGTAAAGTGTCTTTTCAAGTAAAAAATACGATATCCAGGGTAAGCATCTTTATAAGATGCAGGGGGTTGAGCATATTTTTAAGAGTGGATATCCAGAGGGTCTTTATTATATTAATAAAGTAGGATATCCAGGGGGTTCGATACTTCAAAAAATCAATGTCCTTAACAGTGGGGGTAAAAACTTTTTTCTGGAAAAGCCCAATCCGACTCCGTTTAACCAATTAACCTGTCAGCTATGAAGTTGAATCCAAGGAAATACCAAAAAAGTATAGATTTATAAAGAAACTGAAAACTCAAAATTTAGCTATTTAGCTATTATAGTAAACTAAAATTGATATCTGGTCCAAAACTCCCGAACTATTTGATTATCTTTTGTGAAGCTGAAAATTTCCATGAAAATCAGGCCATATTTTAGAAGGGCAGGACAGCGTCCGTTGGTGGCCAACAAGGGCACTATTGTAATGTTTCACCATAAAATGGCTGTTTTTACCAAAATTTTAGTGATTTCAGAAGGGCATAAAATTACAAATCCGCTCACACATTTTGAAAAATACGCAAACCTTTTGTAGTTTTGCCAACAACTTTTCCACCAATGGTAACATTCTTTCCACCTTTTCTTGACGAGCCTTTCGTGGAAGTCTTCTTTTTATCTGTGGAAAAGCAAGTATCTTTAAAGATGAAAGAATTGAAACTCCGTGTAAAAATTCTTCCTTTAAGGTAAACGTCGTAGTCAGTACTGTATGTATTCGAATGTTTTGAAATTCGAACGTTCGAAAATCTAAGGTAAATTGAAAAATAACACGACGCACACTGGAAATCAGTAAATCACAGGAAATCTGTGAGCCTATATAGTGTGTCAAAGAATATGATATATGCAGTTATAGTAAAAGATTTTCCCAAAAGCTAAAAATGAGTTAAACCTGTCATGGCAGCTGAAGTTTTGGTCTTTTTCTTTTCTGCGGGAATATCTTTAGAAGGTGGAGGCTTCTTGATGCGTTTGGTACGTGAAGATGTCGAAGGTTTTTCGTCTTCAGGTATCCATTCTTCATCTTTTGGGTTTATGCCTAGTTAAGTTATTGATATGAAGAGATTTATAATGAACTTATCAACGCGTACGTTCTCGTCGTGAATGTTGCAGTCTAAATGGCTGAAGTTCTTATCATAGATTTTGAACCAAGACGGTAGGGGATTTAAAATTGCGCTATACTTTACGGTTCATAAGCCGTTAAAACAAAACAAAATTTTTTCACATAATATGGTAAAAAGGGTGAAAAATGATGAATGAACGAAGGAACGAAGGAACGAAGGAACGAAGGAACGAAGGAACGAAGGAACGAAGGAACGAAGGAACGAAGGAACGAACGAACGAACGAACGAACGAACGAACGAACGAACGAACGAACGACGACGACGACGAACGAACGAACGAACGAACGAACGAACGAACGAACGAACGAACGAACGAACGAACGAACGAACGAACGAACGAACGAACGAACGAACGAACGAACGAACGAACGGAGCGAACGAACCTTGATTGATCAATGTCATTTCTTCATCGTCTTCATCTTCATCATCAGCTATTTCGTCATCATCATCAACCATCATGGAATCTTCACCAACGCCTAGTGTCTGGAAAAGTATGCACACGTACCTTAAGTTGGTCTAATTTCGACATCCTTTTTAGAGATAGGGATAATAGGAATCACTAACGGACTCCTCAACAACTGATTGCTAAGCAAAGAAGAATTAGTTTCAATCAGCAATTCATAGCGTCAGCCCCCCCCCCCTGCTGATTGGGGGAAGGTTACACCCTAAATTTTTCCCAAAAAAGGAGGGGGCTGAAAGTACACCACTTTTTTGGGGGGACCTATGTACTTGGGGGGGAGCTAAAATTTCATCACTTAGCGTGGGGGCTAAAATAATTCAGCTTAATAGTTGGCTTCAATTACTCAAATTGAAGCTCATGAATCTGAAAAATTTTCGCCTGCCGCGCAATATTTTTATAGCAAGTGTCCAAAATACTTTATCTTAAACTCAGCCCTGGACGCAATTTACATACGAAAGCCCTTTTTTTGCTTGGGACCTACACACAGGCTGACGCTATGCAATTCCAACCTTCCTATTATTCTTATCTCTAAAGAAGGGTGACGAAATTAGAAGAGCGATGTCGACATTACACCAACTTACGGAAGGCCCTAGATCTCGTAGGAGTCCCATTATTTTACTACATCAGTAAGGCGTTTGATTTATTCACTGTTCATCAAGGCTTAAGATCCCATTTAATATTTTCATTCTGGATGGCATGAATGGATGGCATGATGCCCCCCCCCCCTAGAATAAAAAGATAAAAATATCGTCACTTTTCAGCAAAGTCCGACCGTTATTTCAAGCCCTGCAAAGAAACACATAAAAAAGCCTTACCAAAGAATCATTAGCCTTTTCACCATCCGAAACAGGGACACTATCCACAGCCACTACTTCAGTTTTCACAATCTCCCCTCCCCTGTTGCAATGGTTTTTTATGATACGTACAAGAACTTTGCTGCCTAGAATTCGAAAAGAAAAGGACAAAAATATGAATTAAGGAATGAAAGAATGAATGAATGAATGAAAGAATGAATGAATGAATGAATGAATGAATGAATGAATGAATGAATGAATGAATGAATGAATGAATGAATGAATGAATGAATGAATGAATGAATGAATGAATGAATGAATGAGTGAGTGAGTGAGTGAGTGAGTGAGTGAGTGAGTGAGTGAGTGAGTGAGTGAGTGAGTGAGTGAGAAATAGAAAGTTCCGGTTGCAAAAATCAGCTTTATTGACGATTGAATCATGCTTGATGGTGGGCATTGTTATAAATAAGAAATATAAGGAAAAAGTCCAATAAAAAACTGCAAAAACGGCGATTTCCGGTATAAAATCGGAATCGACCATGTTTTGGACATTGCTAATACGCATATTTGTGCAAAAAATCAGAAACAACTATTAATTTATGGGACCTCTACCCTACCGGAGTAGGTCCAAAAAGTGTGTGATATGCCAAGAAAGAAAAAACTTAAAATCCATTTTGACCTTTCCTTTTCTTGTAGACTTTCTTTTTCTTGACTTTGACAATACTTTGATCTTCCACTTCTTCGAACATTTTAACTTCAATCAACTTCTGACTATCATTATCCAGCTTCTTTTTCTTTTCTTTCTTCTTCTTCTTTTTATTGCTGGGTGATTTTTTCTTTTTCGATGAAGATGGTTCTGTAAAATAAAATGCAGAATATCAAGAATTTAAGAAAGTCTTCAATCATTGAAAGCCACTGACATCATAAATGAGGACGAGCTACAATCTCGGTCAAAATATATTGAGAATTTTGGTTAATTCCTCGTCTTTAGCAATTTAAAGTTCGGGCGAGAAAGTGGCTTTTGGGCTATTTGTTACATTTAATCGAATATTTCAATTTGGTAGGGGTTTATAAACTTCCAGGCTATATTCTGAGCCCTATTGGACCGTTTTTGGACTTTTGGATCCTCAGATTAGCGTTAAAACTCGATTTTAACCTAATTTAGAGATTCAATCGTTTGTGGTTTAAGTTTGTGGGAATTCCCTTTCTTCTAAAATTATGACTTTGATTTTATACAATAGAGTTTCCATAATTCCGAACTCTCACTCGTCAGGAAACAAATTTTTTGGTTAGGGAATTCGCTTTACAAATTGGTTATGAGACGAGTTTTTCCCATTCGAGCGCTTCAATCGTTTGTGGTTGTAAGATTTGTGGGAATTTCCCTTTCTTCTTAAACTTAGCCTTTTGTATATAAATGGAGCTTCTAATCGAACTCTCCTCGTACAGGACATCAATTGTTCGAGTTAAGGGAATTTCCCGTTAGAAATACCGGTTATGAGGAATTGTTACGCAGGAGCTAAACTGTTCCGTAAGGAGTCTTCGATTTAAGCTTATCACTGTATTGATCGGCCCGACCTAGGCAAAGGGGACTTACCTCAAACGCAGTGCTTTAAGTGCTTTTGCCGCGTACGGTTCGGAAGTCGAGTTTAACATAGACTTAGGCCTTGATCTCCGGTCTAAAAGCTCCCCCTTTCCTAAGGCTTGTCTATAGCCTGGACCCCTGAACCCCTCCCAAATTGAAACTCCAAGAAGCCGGGCCTTCCTGCTTTCTCGCCGTCTCGTTTAATCCCAAATGCCAAAATTTTCTTCTTTTCTTCTAGGGAGCCGCACCTCGTCTTCTCCTTTTTACCCTGCTGCCGCGACCGTGCAGAGTTTTTTGATCTCCCGGTTCGCCCCCAAAAAGTTTCTCTTTTTAAAACTAATTTTCTGAAATCTAAATTTTAAAAGAACCATCCTTTTCATTGGAAGAAGAAAGATAACTTAAAATTTGATGGGTCTTATTAAATTCGATTCATTAGATCAAAGTTATGCTCATTGAATAAAAATTTACTTTCTAAAGTGCTCAAAAACGTTAAAAATCGACCTATCAAATTAAACAGAAGCATAATTACATGATACATCAGTATTTTCGTTTCAGTCTTAAAAATGATAATTAGCTGTCTAAATGACCTTTCTTGTTAAAGGCAGGTTTGAATTTCATAAAAGGAAGAAAATTCTTCGAAAAAGGCAAAAAAATCTGGGAAAATTCATAACACAATATATTTTCGAGGTAGATCCAGCCTTACATAGGCTTTATCCAGTCTAGAACAAAAATCTGAGGAAAATTCGGTAAAGTAAATTAAATTGATTTTGATGAAGCTTTTTAACCCTTTGACCCTTCAGTTTCAAA
>NW_027104537.1:0-17228 GCF_902728285.1 Clytia hemisphaerica
CTTTGTTTGTTCATGATAGAAATCCATCTCTGTACCCTTGGGTGTTCTGTTTTTATAAGAAATTTGAAGGAGACAAAGTATTCATGCACTGCATTCTGCACATTTTTTGCTATGATGTTCCCGCTTTTCATAGACTGGAGTCGTTTATAATGCATGTAATACTAATAATAAATACAAATAATGATACGGGATTTAGTTTGTATAAACGACTGGAAGAATCCGGTGTTCCAGCCTTATAGATACCGGGGCTAGCTACGCAGAAACTTGCGTAGCGAGAAAACAATTTATCAGGCAACAACAAACTCTCAAAATAAAATCAACTCAAATGAAAAACTTTTAACACACAAATCCACACACATTTTATTTTCAAGAATTTTTTTTGAGCGGGAAAAAATTTTAATTGCGATATTGACACTTTTTTTTTGTTTGGAGTTAGTGCACAAAGGTTTCTAGACGACTAAAATTTACTTTTTTGCTTTCATCAAAATAATATTTGCCAAAAAAAAATAATCGAGAATTACGGCAAATTTAAAATTTGCGAAGTATGAATCCATCGACCTTTGAAGAGATTTCTGCTTCCCTTTAACTTCATCGTCCTTTTAAGCCACCTTCAACATCCAAAGGACTTTAAGTGCGCTCAGCAACAGCTTAACCAGCGTGCGACGCCGGGTACCGGCTAGTTTGTATAGCATGATTGAAGAAAAGGTAATCACAAATTGCTTATTTCATATTCAACACCCCTGAAACTTATTGCTGACAATTTCACTAGAAAGCTCTTCAAGCATATTCTCCGAGCAAATTCTGATGGACGGAATCATGACACACATTCAATCCAAAGGCTTTGACTTGTTAAGAGAATATGCCCATGTTGGTGTACCGCTTTTATCTTTTTCATCCAAATTTGGAATGAATATTAAATGAGCTTTTGCCACGGTTAATGGCTGAAGCAATACAATCGCACCAAAGTCAAAATACACCACAAACATAAACATTACAACCCAGTCCCAGCTGGCACACAACGTTGTTTTAACGTTCAAATAACGTTACTTGGACGTTATGAATGTCAAATGGACGTTGTTTTGACGTTGTGTGCCGGCTGGAGTCACTCTCACTTTTTTTTTCAAACAAATGCAACGTGGTTCCAGGGGGGTTGCAGAAAATTTTGTTTGAGGTTGTTTTCATCTTTCCTTGTTCTTCAGAGTCAAATGTTCTTAATATTTTTCTTCATTCAAATCTTGACTTTAGAGGGGCTGAGGGAGGAACTGCGTCCAATGAGATTTTTAAACAATGTCCTTGGATTAATGGGGGAGGCTTTTTGAATATGTCATTTAAGATCTCGAGATAGATTGGTGTCATAATTTGTTTGAGTGATATTTTGTTCTTTTTAAACCGGAAAATGCAGACTAAAATACTTTCAAATATATGGGTCAAGCTATTAAAATAAGCATTTTTCTTCGAACTCTAAAACTTATTTTCTTAAATGATCAAAGGTAAATGTCACTTAAGATCTGGAGACAGATTGCTGTTATAACTTGTTTGAGTGTAATGATATTCCTTTTGAAGTGGAAAAAAGAGACATACTGGGGCTCTTGATTACACAATATTTTGTAAGACAACGTTCACACGCTACAGTTCCGTTAAGCGAAATGAAGCCATTCTATTGGTTAAATTCAAGTTTTACGTCACTTCTGACCAACAGAACTGCTTTATTTTGTTGTCTTGGATTGCCAAGTTTTAACCAAATTAATTTATTGGAATTAGGCTATTAAATCTAAGAAACATCAGTTTTGCCTGGTTTTGCCCTAGAAATAAAAACAAGATATATAAAGATCAAAGTTCCAAAAAAGTAAGGCCAACCAAACCTCCTTAAAAATTATTGGTTCTTATAAAGAAAAGAGTGTATTGCGAGAGGGAGAAGGGGAGGCTTTAATTGGTTTAGTTTTGTCACAGTCACAGTGGGACGATGTTTGAATACGAAGGCCTCTCAAGCGTGTACAGTATGTGACCCCCAAAACGTCTATCCATATTGAAATCTTTCTAGTGAATTCAGAAAATAGGGAGCGTTAAAAATCTTTCTTGTGAATCAATCTTCAACATGTCTAGTTTCTTTCCCAAAAGATAATTTTCTCAGAATAAAGCTTTTTGTATGATTCTTTTTCAGTCACATTTGAATATCTTAATCAAAAGCATTGCACTGACATCAAATTGCTTTCAATAGGTATGAAGGCAATGCTTTACGACTTGAAAAAGTCAAAATTTACTTTTCTCTTTATCTTCATACAAATATTTGTCAAAACGGAGGTTAGTATGGTTGGGGGCCGATCCAATTAAATTGAAATTGTTAAAAACCCATCACTTAAACTTGTCTCAAATTAATGACACGCGATAAAATAATTATTTTTTCATAATTTTTCAAAAAGAAATTCATATCAAAACAATAGGTGTTTCAGGCCTGGCTGAGTGCAAAATCGGGTGCAAAATACTTGCAGTCTCTAATGTTAATCTTATCGCGAAATATTTCGAATTTTCTGAAAAACTTTGAATTACTGAGTTGGTATGTTGGTGTATGTTTATACTTTCCAGATTTATCCAGTTTTTAGGGGTTGATTTCCAATCCTGTTTGACTTTTGACGGTTTTAGTCCAAAAAAGGGGATTTTCGAAGCTAATTTTTGAAAAAAAATGGAAGAAGAAAATTAGCCAAACTGAAAATGACATTTTGGTATTTTTCTTTTTTCAGAAATGTTTTAGGAATGAATCTGAAGCTTTTCCATGTTTTAAAGTACAAACATGGCTCATTAAGGCAAATCCTCCGTTTTGGGGGCCTTCTCCGTTTTGGGGGCCATCTCGGGGAGGGTAGTTAGGCAAATGGAGGGTACGGTATGTGCCGTCCTTAAGGGTACCTTTTTTTTGATTTCCAAAGTCCCGCTAAGGGTTGGAAAAATCAGAAAATCAAATTTCAATCCCACTAAGGGTAGGAGAAATAGGAAATTTTAACTTCAGAAAGATGGAGGAAATTTGGTCAAAATTGGTCAAATTTGTCCTGATAAGGGTAGTAAAATTCAAAAAACTTTTCTTTGTTTTTTCCTTTTAGTCCCGGTAAGGCTCCGAGAGTAGAAAGTCGGGCGGCACCCCCCCCCCCCCGTCAGCTCGCAACCCAAGTACCCCCCCCCCCCCCCCCCCAGGAGAGCCATATACTGTAATGTTCCTATTTCCACTCTTCACGCTATTTGTGAAACCTATTCTTTTGAACAATGGGACGCTTCAGTCATGACAAGTCTGCTAAAATAGCGTACAGTATATGGCCCCCAAAACGGAGACGGCCCCCAAAACGGAGGTTTTCATTGAAATGAAGATTCTGACTTGTAGATTTATCAGAATTAAACGATTTTTGTTTATTTTGAAAGAATGATGGTTATACTTAAAAATGAGCATGTTTTTGCTGGTTTGAGACAGATTCAAAATAACATATTTGCGTCTAAAGGAAATATTTTAGCACCAAAATTAGATAAAAATTGCATATAACTCACTCTAGCTCCTTGGATATTGAAAATAAGTTATGAAAACGGGGTATAGGAAACTTGCTACAACTAATGCCGTTCAGAAAATGCAAATACATCTGTGACTTTAGAGGCTGGGTAAAAGATATAGCATCTTGAAGGTCAACCAGTATTTTGGAGCCCTAGAATCAGCATTGACAAAACCGAAAATTCTGAATATGAGAAAAACCAAAAAATCTTGGAATTCTACTCCTACGACCTTGAGTTAATAGTTTATAACAAAAAATTAACATTATATATAAGATTTTTCGTTGAATCAGCAAAAACGGCAAATTCTGTCATTTTTTTGCAAAATATAGGAGAAAAATATCTTTAAAGCTTAATATTTTCAGTTTCAGTTAAGCTTTTTTTCTAAAATTTTCACAGCTTATTCCATACATGAATGGAACTATTTTCAAAAGAGATTTGTTTTCAAAAACTTGATTAAGACGTTGTTAAATCAAAATTGTCATTTTGAAGATTTCTAAATTTTCAGTTTGGACTTTGCAATATCGAAAATCTTGAAATATTTCATAAAAATCATAAATTTTACATCCATCGGGTCGTAAATTTAAGGGAAAACACAAATATGTTCATAGTTTTTCCCCCTATTACCACTGGGCTTAATAATTTGATTTTAACTACACCTCCGTTTTGGGGGCCCCAAACCTGCATTTTGACAACCAGGGATATACTGTAAAAATTTCATCAAATAAAGTTATGCCCAAAACCCTCTAAATCATATTTCAAAACTATGGTCAAAATTTTGTATTCATATCTTAAAGATATCTCGAGAAATCGCTAAAATTTCAAACCTCCGTTTTGGGGGCCATTAGAAAAAAGCTACCTATCTTTTAGCGATTGAAAAATATTGTTGAAATTGAAAATTTTGAAAAAGAACTTCCAGGAAATAAAGTAGAGATGTTAAAGGTTTTCATGCAGCAAAAATTTTTGTAAAATCTCTTTTCCTCTAGATTTGAGAGAAACTTCAAATTTGATCGCCGTTTTGGGGGCCACATACTGTACCACAAATTTGTCTAAATTTATTCGTTTATATGTTATGCAGTCCCATCCTATTTTGCGCTAATTGCTCTTGCACATTAAAACTTACAATATCAAAAAAGGTAAAAACTCGTTCTCGGTTTTCCAATCATATCGAAATAAACTGTGAGATCGAGAGTCGTACAAATTAGAGGTAAAATGATTATAACGTATGCAACGCGGCGCGCTATTGGAGTGAAATTAATGACTCGAATATATTAATACGTGAAAGATATTAAGCAGATATAATAGGGGAGTTGAATATACAGGGTGTCCCTAATTAAAGTATCGAGTCGAAACACAACTATGAGTAGAAAGTTTTATGTGCGTGTTCACAAAATTGTATTTTAAGCTCTCCCTCTTTTTTCTTTGTCATTACGATTAATTTATACCTTGTAACTACCTTTTTTAATAAGCCTGTGTGATGGAGAATGTTCTTATATTTTAGCGATAACACACACAAACTTTTCTACTCAATCGCATGTTCAAACTCGATACTTTAATTAGGGACACCCTGTACATCACCGAGACTTAAGAAATCTAATAACCAACAAAAACCTATTAAATATATGTTTTATTATATACTATTATATACTTAGGGCAGCTCAGAGACACAAACAAAATATTATAATGTTAATAGTCGAACGATTCACAAAAATACTCCCAGAATCTAATTTTTTGAACATTCTAATGTTTTTCTTTCTTAATGATTTTCTCAATTACTTTCAGTCATAAATTCTTTTCATGAAATCGACAAGAGATTTATTTTAATAGATTTTTTTGATAACCAACAAGAGCGACAAAAAAATCAAATTTGGAAAGCAAGTTTGAAGAAGAAAAAATTCTACCGTGGTATAATAGCCATGGTATATCAGGAATTATTCAATAGCTGTTTTTGCCTAAAGGATTATAATAATTGATAATATGTATCAAAATGAAAAATAAAAATAAATCTAAAATAGCGTGCTGACAGCCCTTCAAGAAATGTAAGATTAAAAATAATTAAAACACTTACAAAATTTACTTAATATAAACAATTATTTTATCCTCACCTTTGCAGTACCTGGTGTCTACAAACATGGATGTGTAAAATTTAAGTTGACCTTTAATTTTCTTCCAAAATATTGAAAACAATTTTCACTCCTAAGTTTTCACTAAGATTTGCTCACATTGAAATGAAACTTTAGTATAGGATGTTATTATTTTGAAGCACATTTCTTTTTCGAATGTCGACACTGAGATATCTTCTGCGAAAGGTACCATGGGAAAAAAGTTGAATGATAGTGCGGATTAGTGTTGATTATAATACACATAAACGTTCGTCAAATAATTACAAAATAATTAGAATAATTCCGTACCCCTAGCCTAGATAAGGAGGTATTTGTCGAAAATGTGGTGTCATTTTACGCTCCAAACACCCCTGTCTCACAGCCTGAGTGGAAATTTCTTCCTCAGTGGGGATAGAAATTCCTATTGAAATCCCGATGGGGATAGAGGTTAAAAAATCCAGGGGGTGATTTTGGAGTACAATTTTTAAACATTGACTTTCGAATGGGGATGAAATCAAAGTTATTTTCCAAGTGGGGCTGAAATTCCAGGTGTCTCAGAGAACTAACGAAGGGATAATGACTTTTTGCTGAGATAGAGAAATGAGAAAGCTCCAAAGGGCTATTTTAAAAACTTTCAGTTATTTTTCCATGAATTGTTTTTAAATTGACTCGAAATGAGTCCTGAAATACTTTCAAACCCTCAAAATTCAAAAATTTTCTCCTTTACCCAACCATAGTGGGCAACGTCAATATTTGGTCATGGTCTAACCCCAAAATTTATATTGCATCTCCCTATATATACATCTATCCCTATTTTCAAATATCACATTCTTTTTGATAAGACAGTGCCGTAGCAACTGGGGGCAAGGGGGAGCTATGCCCCCCCCCCCAATAATTTTTTCAAAAATGGTCATTTTGCAAAATGCAAAGTTTCTCTCTTTTAATTTGTCATAATTGTCTTTATGTGCATGTTTTGAGTGTATTTTTAAGCAATCTAGAGCTCAAATTTTCAAAATTTTCCCCCTCGGGCCAAACCATGGCCCTCGCGGTGTCACTAAACTTCAGCCCCCCCAATATGAAAATGCTTCCTACGGCACTGTAAGATACTTTATAAAAATATACAAAAAAATTAAGAATATTCTTTAAGAATAACATCAATGTGGAATTTGGTAACTGAACCTAAAAATACCAATTTCTAGAGAATTTTACCTGTAAATTATCAATTATCCCCCAGCAATGCTAAAAGCTTTCACAAACATGCCAAATCTTTGCTTGCGAAGCCAGAGAATAAAACACCCCTGTCTCACTGGCCTGGTGGAACCTTTTTTCACAGTATGGGGATAAAAGTTTTTATTGAAATCTCAATCGGAATAGATATTCTACTGCTCCAAGCTTAAAACATATAATAGAGATGGATTTGGAGTGCAACTCTTTCCATCAAATTATCGGCAAATTTCCAAGTAGTATGGATTTCCACCGAGTCTGTGACACAGGCGTTTAGTAAAGAAGAATTTAGTAAAATTTATGAAAATATTAAAATTTTATGTAGTTTGGAATAAACGTCCCGGATTGTTAATAAATTTTTTTGGATTTTAGGAGGGGCGCTTAAAAGAAGGGGGTGTTTGAAAGCAATGTCAATATTAATCTAATAACAGTTGCTTTGTATCACTTTCTCCGTCCACCTCTTTGTCATTTCGGGATTCTAATAACGGTTGCTTTGTATCACTTTCTCCGTCCACCTCTTTGTCATTTCGGGACTCTAATAACGGTTGCTTTGTATCACTTTCTCCACCCACCTCTTTGTCATTTCGGGACTCTAATAACGGTTGCTTTGTATCACTTTCTCCACCCACCTCTTTGTCATTTCGGGACTCTAATAACGGTGGATTTGTATTACTTTCTCCGCCCACCATTCTGATTTCCGTTAGTTCCTCTTCAGCAACAAATTCATTTTTGTATTTGCACATCTTCCAGAACATATTCCCAAAATGAACAACTACATGCCCTGTAAACGCCATTCCCATAGGTGAACCAACTGCACGTAACAATTTCATAATCATAGGTAGATTTGCTTCCTCTGCCAAATCTGGGATGTGATGTGAATATTCAGAGCTGATAAGATTGCAAAGAATGGCCAGGATGCAAAAAAGTATGAATGGGATTAAAAAATGTGGGGCTAGATTTTTCTTGAATAAATCACTATCAGTATAATTCATGTTAATCGTGACGAATAAAGCAATTTGAATTACGAAAGCAATTATGAAAAATCCCGTTTTTGCATCTATCCATGCTAAGTGGTTAGACATGTCGTTGTCAGCAGCTTTTGAATTGTTTGCCCAAACTGAAATTAATACAAGGTTACCAAACTGATATAAACAGCCAACCACGCCCATCATAACCATCAAATAATCAATACCAAATGTTATTTGTTTTTTATAAGCAACTTCGTTTGACAAGTGAATCTTTAATGGAAAGAAGCAGTGTACTTTTAAGTGAATATCAATTGATAGATGATCCCATCAAAGAGTGCTCGATGATCAGGACCAGAGCTTCATACAGTGTACAAGAAAAAACAAAATTTGAATTATAGAACTTCAAGTTTCATCTTTTACGAATCGTCAGCTATCAAATGAAAAATGACAAATGCTATGATTTTTATGTGGAAAAATTGATCGAAAAAAAAATGTTTAATTGAAATGAATCCCTAGGGTCATAAAAAATACAATCTTGCAATTAATGCCTGAGTGAAAAATACGAAATTTTGAATTACCCTTGTCAAAAAGAACTCCTAGAAACAAAAGAACTTAACTGGTTTCTAAATGCTGTCATCAAAACAAATTTTTATTAGCAAATTATAAGGCTAAAGATTGACCTTCACGCATATAGAACGTCTGTAGAGGGGTTGGTCTAAAAAGCAGGGTAGCCAATGGGGTAGCCAATTTGGCTAGGTTATGGGATACCTCTTTTTGCCTAAACTTTTGAAATCTGAAACCTGTTTTCATGTGGAAATAACTATACAACATCTTGTTAATGATTCCATGTAATAAAATTTAAGATTCCTTTCGAACTTCAGCCACAATAGCCTTTTTTCCAAAGGTACTAAACTTTGTTACTTCCCAAGAGACCTGGCGCCATTTTGTCTTCCTTCTTGGCTTCGTTTGAAAATTTACAGACCCGAATAAAAAATATATACAAAACAGTTTTTAATATTTTAGATTTAGATTTTATTTATGTTTTGAATTGTTATTTCCGTGAAACTGTAATTCGATGATAATAGCTTCGGAATCGCCATTGGGCCATATGATCTCTAATCTTGTCATATCTTAACAATCCTTTGTTATTGAATCTATTGTTTAATTTATATCATGTTTAGATGTTTCAAACAATTAATTCCTTTCAAAATTTTTTAATATGGCAGCTTATAATAGGTACAAAAAGTCTTTTGAAATAGCTCTATTATAATGAAGCTCTATTTCTTACTCCTCGTGCATTAACACGTGGTAATTTATATCTTTGTTTATCTTTGTAATCATACATGATCAATCTAAGTATCAATCAGATTTGTGCTCCCTGGTCAGTAAAATGTGGTTCTATGCATTCATTTTAAGTATTTCTATTCTGGTCTGTAAAATATTTAGGTACCCCACAACCTAGCCCAATTGGCTACCCCAATTGGCTACCCTGCTTTTTAGACCAACCAACGACTTAATAAAATAGATAGACCAAGAACTTCATACAATGGCTCTTAAAAATCTTTTGTTTTCTATTCATTTTGTATTCTTTCATCTTGCCGTCTTTCCACCGTCCGCGTAAGTCATATTACAAAGAAATTAGACTTTTTACAAGCATCTCTAAATGGTGTAAAATCAATTATATTGAATTTCTACTGACCATAAACATAATTTTCGATTTTTTTTTGCTTACGTCAGATCGCATTTTTAATCATCTTTCTTTCAAGATATTTTTCAATTATTTTCGACAACACTGTTGCGCTTTTCAGCGCATTTTCTTTAAGAAAATAAACATTTTTGAAAGACTCTAACTAAGAAAATAAACGTGCGTTCATGGTGCGTTCTTAAGATAGAAAACACAAACACTATCCAAATACAAATGTTATAATTTTAACAATGTTTACTAATTTTTAAGCCTAAAAGTTTGACTTGAAATTAAGAACATATTCACAAAATTTAGGTCATGTAATCAATATCAACCAATAGCTAATCTTAAAAAGATGCTTTTGCACGCGGAATGACATTTTAATGATGCAAAAAATCATTAATTTTTTTATCATTCTTACGCGGATCATTTCAATAGGATACTGGTCTATCTATTTTATTAGGTCGTTGGACCAACCCTCTGTAAAGAATTTGTATTTGTATTTTTTATGACCCTAGGAATTCATTTCAATTAAACATTTTTTTCTTTTCTTTTTTCGATCAATTTTTCAACATGAAAATCATAGCATTTGTCATTTTTCATTTGATAGCTGACGATTCGTAATAAAGATGAAACTTGAAGTTCTATAATTCAAATTTTGTTTTTTCTTGTACACTGTACTTTTAAGTGAAGAAATTTTCATGAAAGAAACTTTCGCAGTTTTTGCGAAAATAATTCTGCTAAAAACTTAATGCTCGAGAAAAAAGACCTTCTTGGAAAATCTAGCGTTGGTCTTAGACAGTACCTCAAAAGAACTTCCAAAAGTGATTCTGGGACATCTTTTGGAAGAATTCAATAGCCCGTGTCAAAATTATTTGATCACGTGGTCAAAAGGTGAGCAAAACGAACCAGTTAATCTACAGCCTGACTCATTCTAATTTGAATCTCTATTATTCGAATCTTTCTGTAATTATGTACAGGCTGGAAAGAGGTTTCAATTACTCTCTCTAATTCGAATCTTTCTCTAATTCAATATTAAATTTTTGGACCCTTGAAGATCGAATTAGAGAGAGTCAACTGTACTTTGATAGGATAACGATTAGAATTAACGAAAAGCAAAATGCTTAAAATTGATTTCAAATTACCTTTTTCCATAGGAAACCACTAGCAACTAAAAGTGCAAAAGTTGCTACCATGCCTGTGACATTTCCCCCAGGACCAATTTTGAAATGGTAGGTGTCCTTGTAATGCATCGCATTTATAATTTGTATAAGTACAATGAGCAAACCAAAAATAAAACCCAAAATTTTATATACTCTGGTCTTATCGGCAAATTTTATTGGATCCTTTTCAATGTCGTGCAGAGTATTTGGAATGTTTTTTTCGACCAATGGTATTGATTTATCGATTTTAGAAGCGTGTTCCAGGAATAAAATACAAAAGATAAGTCTGTAATCTACAACCAGACTGGTATAGATTCCTGCAATAAAACCGTAGAAGAACTTCAAGATTTCTTCAACACTTTTTTCATGTTGTCGATCATATGTTACTTTCATTGACTCTATCCAGAAGATAAAATTGGTCAAGGATAATATTTTACAGTACCATGATGCACCTCGAAGTCTGTTTGTTTTGGCCTTCATACGATTCAATCGATAATGGTAAAAAATGATTTGAACCAATTTCTGTATTATAGCTAATATGAAAAGCGCAATATCCTTCCCATCTTTTTCTTTGATTGCGGCAGCAATGTAAAAAATCTCCATCACACAAACAATGAAAGTTATTAAGCGCAAGGGCAATATATATGAACTTTTCTTTTTATCTTCAAGCAGTTCTGATAAAGACAAGAAGGTTACAATTTTTTTTGTAATACAGTAACTATTTAAGCACGAAAGCACGCTGCTCTTTATGCTTTTCATACAGGAACAATATTTTTTACAGCAACCTTTTGAGTTATTTTCTTCATTCTCCGTTGGTTCCGGCAATTCATCAAAATATAACCCATGTCCGATACTTGTGAAAAGTATTGATACCAATAGTAGAATAACGATACAAATAAAGTAAACATCATCACTTTGATAGAGTATGGTTCCCAAGAATGATGTTAACCCGATCGAAATGAAGATTATTCCGGTACGTTGAAGATTCAAACATGAAATCTTCTTGATACAGTAGTAGGCAATAATTATTAGAATAACTATCATAACTAAAGTGATAGATGAGAAGGTAATTGCTAGCTTCTCATTCACGCTTGTATCAAACGGAAAACCCGTTGCATTAGTAGAATTGGTAGGATTCATCATGTAGTTGTCTTTTTAGCGGATTCTTAAATCTATAAAATAAAAAAGTATAGGTTTAACTTTCTATTTTCCTATGATCTAGAATCTAGATTAGGGATAGAAAACAATCAAGTAGTCAGACGGCTGCGAAGTAAGTGTGAGTTGGTAGATATAAGTTTGGTATGAAATTATGGCTAATCCTTGAATAGTACGTAATAAGTTTTGGGGGTAATTTGTCCCGATAAATACAATATTAGCATAAATAAGTGAGGATCGCCAACAACCATAACTGCAGGGAGGGAGGGAGGTAAAAATATTTCATCTGGTTAGTTTTCAGTTAGAGCGTCGACTTTAACATGAAGTTGTGATGGCCATTATGAACATGACGTCACGTGGCTAGACTCAGTTGGCGGAGGGCGGCCACCCAGCCATTCCAATACTGTTGCACTTATCAAATAAAAGTTAAACCGCGATTTAGATTAGGGGTAGAAACCAATCAAGTAGTCGAGCAGTTGAGAAGTAAGTCGGTAGATATAAAGTAAGTAAGTAAGTAAGTATATTCATCCGGGAGTGAGGATGTCTATCCCCTCTTCTATTTGCGCTAGACCTAGAAGATTGAATGCTGAGGTGGAGCGACACACCTACTCTCAGCTCCCATTAACTTAACGCCTAGATTAAATAGCCCAATCTAAGATACTCATCCGCTGAGTTGGCGGTAACCGGGGATTGAACCCACAATCCTTAGATTGTAAGGCGAATGCTCTACCTACTGAGCCACTAGTAGATATAAGTTTAGCAGAAAATTATCCCAACCGAAGGTGCCCCCAAAACGTATGGTTGTAGACATATTTACATAACACTAGTACATAGCTTACACTTACACTAAAATGCTACCTTTCAAATAATATGTTTAAATATTATCACTATTATTTATTTATTTACTTATTTTTATTCTGTTATTTCTAGACTGAAGAACCCTATTTTTATTTTAGGGAAGTCGATTTTATGATGAAAAAAAAACTTTCTTTAAGAGTGCCAATTATAAGACAATGATTCGTAGGATTCAGGTACCGGATGGTGAACATTGAGCACGTCACTCCCCTCCTCTACTACGAACTAGTGTAATAGCAACGAACCGATAGCGCAGTTGGGAGAGCAATCGCCCGGCAAGCGAGAGTTCGTGGGTTCAATTCCCACTCGATTCGTTACCTTTAAGAAAACTGGGAAGTACATTAGCGCAGGATCCGTTGATTCATTATAAGATTATAAGACAGTGCATTTAAATAAAATATTAGCATACGTTTGGTTACATGGAGAAATAAATGTGAAGATTTTCTTTCTTTTTTTTAATAATAACGTAAAGAATCTATCTAAATAAATAAAAATGGTGGGCTAAGCGGTTTTTCTATATGCAATAAATCTAAATAAGTACAAATCACAACAACAACACAATCCTTTATAACTACAATCAGTGACAAAATACTTGGCACAAAAGGGAAATTCACCGGGGTTTTTTGAAACCACAATCGATTTGTAAGTGCTCTAAATTAGATTGGAAGGGTAGAGTTTTGACTCTGAGTTTTAACGCTAGACTTAAGTCTTAGGACCTTAGGATCTGAGGATCCAAAAGCTCAAAAATGGTCCAGTAGGGCTTGAAATATAGCCTAGAAACCAATAAATCCCTCCCAGCTCGAAATGATCGATGAAATCAAGTTGAAGGCCTGAAATTGACATTCTTGCTCGAACTTCAATTTTCGAAAAATGGTAAATTAGCCAAGATTGTACTTTAAACTGCATCCCATTAAACAAACCCTCCCCAATCTCGTGCTGGTTATCCCATAAAAAATATATATAGGGGAAAGACTCCAGAAAAGTATCAAGAATCTTAGTGCGGAAATGGGAATCTTATACAAAACAACGGTATATACCACTGAAGTTTTTAATGATTCAAAATGAAAATCCCGATTAACAAAAGATGTATCAGGATCAGTGAAGTTCGATATTGAAGCTTGATTTATTACCTTGTTGCCCATTTCCGACGGCTTATTAGCAGACGCACACACTAAAAAGCTTAAAGTGCAGGCAACTATCTATCATCCCATCGGTCGGGCGATGTCAATTGAACTGTTCGATTACCGAACCAAATCGAACAATCATCGAACCAAGAAATTCCGGTAAGGTTCAATTAGTTCAATTGATGTTCGATGTGTTTGATTTACGGTTTTCGTTCACAAATCATTCTCGGAGCACATGAACAAATCTTTTCTGCTAATCCAATGATTGTAAGGGATCGTTTAGGCTAGAGCTGTTGCGCTAGCAATAACTGGAACCATTTGAGCTACAAAAATATTGATTGAACTGCGATATAAGTAATGAAACTATAATCAAACTGAAGATTTTCTGGTGAAGTTCGATTACTGTTCGATCAGGTTCGGTTACCAAACACCTACCATTCGATTTCGTTCGATGAAATTTGATGGTTCGATTACGGAAATCGGTTTGATAGGGTTCAGTTGACATCACCTGGGCTGGCATCGGGGAGGAAAAGCTGGAACTTTTTCTTAAACCAAACTCATTGAACACCAATCAAACTTTATCAGATAAAAAACTGTCATCCAATCTTATATAATCAAACTAATCAAAAAATTTTCTTACCAAATCAGGCACGGTAATCGAACAGCTATCGTTTGATTTCGTTGGATAGTTCAACAGTTCGATTACAAAAAAATGATTGCTGAATTTCAATTGACATGATTTCTGGGAAATACGTGGAAATACTTGCGACTTGATGTGTGTGTCCGTGCCCTCGTGGGTCCCGTGGGTCCCGTGCCCTCGTGGGTCTCGGGGTCTCGTGCCCCGTGGGCCAAAAAAAAAACCCGTGGGTCCAAAAAAAAAACCCGTGGGTCCGAAAAATAAACCCGGGTCCGAAAAAAAAACCCGTGGGTCCAAAAAAAAAACCATGGGTCCAAAAAAAAAAAAACCCGGGGTCCGAAAAAAAACAAAAACCGTGGGTCCGAAAAAAAAAACCGTGGGTCCAAAAAAAAAACCCGTTGGTCCAAAAAAAAAACCGTGGGTCCAAAAAAAATCCTTGGGTCCAAAAAAAAATCCGAAAAAAACAAAAAAAATCCCGAAACTTCGTGGATTTCATTGGTTGGTTTGGTTCCGGAAAAATAAATGTCTCAAAACATTCTATTGTTTGCTTGTGTGTTTTAAACTGCGGGTCGGTTTTAGATATTTTCTGCGGGAGACTGAGTGTTCGAAAGTCTTTTTCTCGAGTTCAAGGTTGGACAAAACAGTCGAATATCAACTCTTTCAATACCGCCAGAAAGAGAAAGTTTCCGGATTCTAGCAATTGACAAATGAGAAAGTTTGTTTCTGGGCGATTTCTCACTGTTGAAAAGACTTGCTTCATTTTTGCTTTAATCGAAATTAAACTTCATTAACTTTGAAGAGACCCCTAATCGTCAGACCCAAATCAGGCAATCACGCTAAATTTCAAGTTCAATCACTCATCACGAAAAATGACCAAATCGAAGTTCATCACGCAATTATCGGCAATACATACAGAGCAAAATTTTGTTTAATCACGCATCACGCTCCAAAGTTTTGTCAAATCGTGATCACGTTCTAACTTCAAATCACGCAATCAAGCCAAAAAAATTCGGAATCGCGCCATCATGCTTGAAAAAACCCCCGGTCACGCCATCACGCAAATCGCTGGGGAGGCCTCTCTTTGAAGAAAATTCAGTTTCAAAACGAGTGGATGTTTCTATCAGAGGCTATAAGGTGAAGAAGACGTCGTTCCAAAAGGAACGATTTTTTGGCTGGGCGATATCAAAAGAGTTTTAAGTCTGGATGATGATAAAGAAAATATTTCTTTTAGCTTTTCGTTCAAATACAAAATAAACGAACTTAAAAGAAATATACAACTACAAGAACATTGAGGTATAAGTAATATTAGTTGGTAAAATATCAAAAACAAAATAAAGTACCTTAAGTGAAGAAATTTTGGCGGAAAGAAAATTTGGCGGATTCGGCGGATTTGACTGAAATCCCGCCAAAATTTCTTTTTTCCGCCAAATTAAACATTTGGACCCACGGGATTTCTTTTTTGGACACACGGGATTTTTTTTGGACCCACGGGTTTTTTTTTGGACCCACAGGTTTTTTTTTTTGGACCCACTGGTTTTTTTTTCGGACCCACGGGTTTTTTTTTCGGACCCACGGGTTTTTTTTTTGGACCCAGGGGGTTTTTTTCGGACCCACGGGTTTTATTTTTGGACCCACGGGGTTTTTTTTGGACCCACGAGGGCACGAACCCACGAGGGCACGGGACCCACGTAAATAATCACACTCAATACTTGCTAAAACTGACTGTTTGTCACAACTGGTTAACATTTAACACATAACTATCTGGTGAAAAAAGGGAAAAAACATCATACCTGTGCTGTTTGTAGTTTTAGTGAAGAAGAGGGCTATATGTGTTGCTGTTAGTGTTGTTGTTGTGGAAAATTAATTATTTTTGTTCTTACTGAGCATTATCAATTTATTATATAATACTATATACTACTGGGCCTTAATCGCGCCTTCAAGTCTTTAAATAAACTTTGCCAAACAAGAAAGGGATTACTTTAAAAATAAAATGAGAACATTGGAAGACCGTAACAGACGCAACAATTTAAGAGTGGATGGGATAAAGGAGAGCGACAATGAGACGTGGGATGAATGCGAGGAAAAAGTGAAAAGTTTATTAAAGAATGTAATGGGTATTCAAGAAGAAATCAATATTGAAACAGGATGGGGAAAAAAGAGAACGGGAAAACAAGGACAATAATTTTCAAACTTGAAGCATGGAAACAGAAGGAACTTATTCTACAAAACACAAGAAAACTTAAAAACACTAACCATTATATTAACGAGGACTTCTCAGATGAAACTAATTTAATTCGAAAGGGACTATTCAAAGAAATGAAGCAAGCAAGGGAAAGTGGTAAGTTTGCTAAAGTGGTCTACGACAAAATCATTATCAGAGACTTTAGACCATCTCGCTAATTTTAGTTAATTTCTCTAATTATTTTTTTTTTCTTCGTAATTTTTTCCGAAAATCACAATGGATGACTTATCATTTTCTATTTTGAATGAAAACCAAGTACTAACTCTTAGTGATTCGAATGATCCAGACGCTAACTTTTATGAAAATATTTCTCTTGAAACTTCTTTTTTGACCGTTAGTGAGACTAAATACAAGCTCACACAGCTAGATCAAAAATTTTCCATACTTAATATAAATATCAGAAGTATTTCCAAAAGCTTTGAAGATTTTAAATGCTTAATTCAAGAACTTAATTTCAATTTTAAAATCATTTGCATCACAGAAACTTGGTGTTGTAAAAAGGATGAAGCAGAAAGCGAAGAAATGTAAACAAAAAAGCTTCTAATTCTC
>NW_027104537.1:22882-27497 GCF_902728285.1 Clytia hemisphaerica
AATATCCTTACATCTTTTCACTCATATCATGGTATGCAACTTCGAACAGTCTCTTTATATTCATATCCTTACATCTTTTCACTCATATCATGGTATGCAACTTTCAACAGTCTCTTTATATTCATATCCTTACATCTTTTCACTCATATCATGGTATGCAACTTTCAACAGCCTCTTTATATTCATATCCTTACATCTTTTCACTCATATCATGGTATGCAACTTTGAACAGTCTCTTTATATTCATATCCTTACCTCTTTCACTCATATCATGGTATGCAACTTTGAACAGTCTCTTTATATTCATATCCTTACATCTTTTCACTCATATCATGGTATGCAACTTTGAACAGTCTCTTTATATTCATATCCTTACATCTTTTCACTCATATCATGGTATGCAACTTTCAACAGTATCTTTATATTCATATCCTTACATCTTTTCACTCATATCATGGTATGCAACTTTGAACAGTCTCTTTATATTCATATCCTTACATCTCTCACTCATATCATGGTATGCAACTTTCAACAGTCTCTTTATATTCATATCCTTACATCTTTTCACTCATATCATGGTAGGCAACTTTGAAACAGTCTCTTTATATTCATATCCTTACATTCTTTTCACTCATATCATGGTATGCAACTTCAACTCAACAGTATCTTTTATATTGATATCCTTACATCTTTTCACTCATATCATGGTATGCAACTTTGAACAGTCTCTTTATATTCATATCCTTACATCTTTTCACTCATATCATGGTATGCAACTTTGAACAGTCTCTTTATATTCATATCCTTACATATTTTCACTCATATCATGGTAGGCGTAGGCGTAGTAGTATAGTGGTAATCGTCCTTGCCTTCCATGCGGGAGGTCCGAGTTCGATTCCCACTGTGGTACTACGGTTCACTTGGCAAGTGAACGCACCTTCGCCCGGGTCAACCCATACCATGTGAGGAGAATTGGGTACCATTACTCTGATACAAGAGTGTGGGTGATATGCCGGACAATGTGGTGTGTGGTGGCACTCATATCCCGTTCTACGCTTGCGACGAGCACTGTGCTCTCCCGCGTAGTCCGAGTGTCATCACTATGCATCATGGTATCTGTGTGTCGCGTGCACAGAACCAGCAGTGTCTGGATAGCGCTAAGAATTCCTACTTGAAAAAGGAGGAATTCCTACGTCGTAAGGCGTAGGACCCATTCCCCAATGGGGAGGGCTCATATCATCATATCATCATCATCATGGTATGCAACTTTGAACAGTCTCTTTATATTCATATCCTTACATCTTTTCACTCATATCATGGTATGCAACTTTGAACAGTCTCTTTATATTAATATCCTTACATCTTTTCACTCATATCATGGTATGCAACTTTCAACAGTCTCTTTATATTCATATCCTTACATCTTTTCACTCATATCATGGTATGCAACTTTGAACAGTCTCTTTATATTCATATCTTTACATCTTTTCACTCATATCATGGTAGGGAGTCTGCTAAATTGCGTGGGTTGCGTGGGTGCGTGGGTGCGTGGGTCGATATTTTTGCGTGGGTAATTTTTTTGCGTGGGTGCGTGGGTCAAAATATTTTTTGCGTGGGTCATATTTTTTGCGTGGGTCAAATTTTTTGCGTGGGTCAAAATTTTTGCGTGGGTCTTTATTTTTTGCGTGGGTCATATTTTGTGCGTGGTTCATATTTTTTGAGTGGGTCATTATTTTTTGCGTGGGTCAAAATTCTCTCTGTAATTCGAAAAAATGCCTTCCCTTGAAATTCGAACTGGTCACATCCATAATGTTGGATGTGTTTTACATAACACGTTTTGCTTTATTTTGTTTATTTTGCGTTGTTACTAAAAGTGGTAACGGTAGGTAACGGTAGGTAACGATAGGTAACGACAAGTAACGGTAGGTAACGACAGGTAACGATGAAGTAACGGTCGGTAACGATGAAGTAACGCAAGTAACGAGGGGTAACGAAAAAGTAACGAAGTAACGATGGGGAAAAAGCTGAAAATGGTGGCCCTGACGTGTCGATGAACTATCAAAATTTGTAAATTTCTGGACCAGAGCTAATGGTTCCAGTGATTTTGGGACCTAAACCGACCGACTTAACGACTCTGGTTAATCTATTCAGGAATTTGGGAAATCTGATGATTGTACAGCAGGATCTGATCGTTCTGGTGAATATGACTGTGGAGATAATAAATCCAATTGTTCTTATTGTAAATTGGTGTTTGTGAATAAACTGAAAGATTTGACGGCTTTGGTGAATCAATGCTGCTGGTCAATGCAATGATGGAATCAATGGTGCTGGTCAAAGCAATGATGGAATCAATGGAATCAATGGGCCAATGGGAATCATGTGGTCACAATGCTGGAATCAATGGTGCTGGTCAATACAATGATGGAATCAATGGTGCCAGTCAATAGAATGATGGAATCAATGGTGCTGGTCAATGCAATGATGGAATCAATGGTGCTGGTCAATGCAATGATGGAATCAATGGTGCTGGTCAATACAAATGCGGAATCAACTGGTCATGGTCAATACAATGATGGAATCAATGGTGCTGGTCAATACAATGATGGAATCAATGGTGCTGGTCAATACAATGATGGAATCAATGGTGCTGGTCAATACAATGATGGAATCAATGGTGCTGGTCAATGCAGTGATGGAATCAATGGTGCTGGTCAATACAATGATGGAATCATTGGTTGTGGTCAATACAATGATGGAATCAATGGTGCTGGTCAATGCAACGATGGAATCAATGGTGCTGGTCAATGCAATGATGGAATCATTGGTTCTGGTGGAATCATTGGTTCTGGTGAATTCATTGGTTCTGGTGAATTCAATGGTGGAATCGATGGTGGTGTACTGGTGGATTCAATGCTGCACTCACCAATGGTACTGTTGTGCAGGTGAATGAAGGTTAGAGATTGTGCATTTTTGTAAGCATCATCTTTATAAGAAATCTATCCATAATTTTTTATTCAAGGGGTATTGACTTTCGGCGATTAGTTCATTCAAAGCAACTTGGGGTTTGTGCAAAATGTGAACATATTTATTTTTCTTATAAGCATCATCTTTATAAGAATACAATCCATAACTTTTGATTCAAGGGATATTGACTTTCGGCGATTGGTTCATTCAAAGCAACTTGGGGATTATGCAAAATGTGAGCATATTTATTTTCTTTATAAGCATCATCTTTATAAGAATACAATCAATAACTTTTGATTCAAGGGGTATTGACTTTCGGCGATTGGTTCATTTAAAGCAACTTGGGGTTTGTGCAAAATGTGAGCATATTTATTTTTCTTATAAGCATCATCTTTATAAGAATACAATCCATAACTTTTGATTCAAGGGGTATTGACTTTCGGCGATAGGTTCATTCAAAGCAACTTGGGGTTTTTGCCAAATGTGAGCATATTTATTTTTCTTATAAGCATCATCTTTATAAGAATACAACCAATAACTTTTGATTCAAGTGGTATTGACTTTCGGCGATTGGTTCATTCAAAGCAACTTGGGGATGATGCAAAATGTGGGCATATTTATTTTTCTTATAAGCATCATCTTTATAAGAATACAATCCATAACTTTTGATTCAAGGGGTATTGACTTTCGGCGATTGGTTCATTCAAAGCAACTTTGGGTTTGTGCCAAATGTGAGCATATTTATTTTTCTTATAAACATCATCTTTATAAGAATACAATCAATAACTTTTGATTCAAGGGGTATTTACTTTCGGCGATTGGTTCATTCAAAGCAAGTTAGGGATTGTGTTAAATGTGAGCATATTTATTTTTCTTATAAGCATCATCTTCATAAAATTACAATCCATAACCTTTGAAGGTTTTGAATTTTTGTATTTGGTTTATTCAAAGCAAGTTAGGGATTGTGCAAAATGTGAGTATATTTATTTTCCTTATAAGCATCATCTTCATAAGATTACAATCCATAACCTTTGAAGGTTTTGAATTTTGGTGATCGGTTCATTCAAAGAAAGTCAACAATTTCACATAAGAATAGTATTTTAATTAGCTTATGATTAAGCTCTTAACAATTTGATTGCCATTCGCTGATTGCTCGTTTCTTAATTGATTCTTGTGCAATTGACATTGCAGCAAAATTTTAGCATTCCATTCAGCAAATCAATTTAACAAAACAATATTACATTGAGGATAAGATGCGTTTTAAAATGAAAAGTCCAAAATTCAAATCACCGAAATTCGAAATCTTCAAATGTTGTGGATTGTAATTTTATGAAGATGATGCTTATAAGAAAAATAAATATGCTCACATTTTGCACAAACCCCAAGTTGCTTTGAATGAACCAATCGCCGAAAGTCAATACCCCTTGAATTAAAAGTTATGGATTGTATTCTTATAAAGATGATGCTTATAAGAAAAATAAATATGCTCACATTTTGCACAAACCCCAACTTGCTTTGAAAGAACCCATCGCCGAAAGTCAATACCCCTTGAATTAAAAATTATGGATAGATTTCTTATAAAGATGATTCTTACAAAAAATGCACAATCCCTAACTTGCATTCACCTGCACAACAGTACCATTGGTGAGTG
>NW_027104537.1:31320-41502 GCF_902728285.1 Clytia hemisphaerica
TGTACTTTTGTAAACTTTATCAAATCCCAATAACAGTATAAACACCATCAATCCCCCTAGATGCAAACAAGAAAAACATGTTTTTATTGCAAAAACTAAGAAAAGCAGCAATAAAAAGTATCAAAATTCAACATAAACAAAAACTTGAGCAAACGGCTTTAAACCTTCAAAAGATGTAGAAAAAGAATCCCCTTGATGAAAATCATGTGTTTGATTTGCCGAGTTAAAAAAATAAATGACAGAAATTGAAGCTTGCAACAGATTTACACTGGAAATACTTTGGTACAACACTGACTTATCACATCTGACTTATCGCTTGAGCCGCCATCTTGAAACACCACATTATGATCTGTAAAAACAACACACGCTAAAAGTACCCAAAAAAGTTAACCCGATCGGAAGAATGTTTAGAAATCAAAGTGAGATCGGGAAGTCGGATTTTTTTTTTGTCGTCTTATGATGATGGAACTGGAAAATTTTACCTATTTGAATGCTCAGCTTCGGCTGACCAAAAATTTACTTCAATCTCATAAACCCTGGATCACTCAAGGTGTTCTTAAATCAATCATTACCAGAAAAAATCTTGCCAGAAAATATATGAACACTAAAGATCAGGAGCTCAAACACATACGATTTGCTCAATTCAAAACTTACAAAAACCAACTAACAAAATACATCCGAATCCTTGAAGCAAATCACCATAAAAACTATTTCTCACGTTTCAAATCTAACATTCAAAAAACTTGGCAGGGCATCAGAGATATAATTGGCAGCAAATCAAAACAAGGTTTACCAAAAGTTCTCATCCACGATAATAAACAACACGAAGGTGACAGTAAATTAGCAGATATCTTTAACAACTTCTATGCTGACATTGCTGAAAAAACCAAGTCTAAAATCATCCCAACTGACAAAAATTTTGATGATTATCTCACAAACCCAAATCCAACTTCCTTTGAGTTTGCTCCCCCATCAGTTGATGACATTGTTAAAATAATTAATCAATATCTGACAGTAATCAGTCGGTCCAAACAGCATTCAAACCCAAATTCTCAACTTATCACTCCAAATATTGGATTCGTCCTTTCTGAAGAATCAATGAGTGCATCAATCTTGGTATCTTCCCTGAATGTTTAAAAAAAGCCACAGTGACCCCAGTCCACAAGAAAGATTCAAAGCTAATGTCGAAAACTATAGACCAATATCACTACTTTCTAATATCAGTAAGATCTTTGAAAAAATTCTCCATGAGCAAGTCTACACTTTTTTCGAATCTCAAGACATTCTCTTTAAAAATCAATTTGGATTTCGCAAAAACCATAACACTTCACATGCCATCATAGCCCTCACAGAGGAAATTAGATCAGCTCTAGATGACAATGAATTCTCAGTAGGTATCTTTATTGATCTCCAAAAAGCTTTTGATACAGTAGGACATGACATACTTATTAAAAAACTTGATCATTATGGGGTCAGAGATCGCTCACTTTTGCTTTTCAAATCCTATCTTTCAAATCGTGAACAATGTACCAATGTGAGAGGCACCCTTTCTGCTTACAAAATCATTAAACATGGAGTTCCCCAAGGATCCATCCTGGCCCATTACTTGTTCTTATTTATATTAATGATCTGAACAAGGCAATCACGAAATCAAAAACTTTTCATTTTGCTGACGACACAGGGCTTCTTGCCGAAATAAATCATTAAAAAAACTTAACTGTATGGTCAATCAAGACCTTGCTGAAGTCTCTAAATGGCTCAGAGCAAATGAAATCAGCCTCAACACGAAGAAAACTGAGATTATTATCTTTCGAAGAAAGGGAAAACAAATAAACAAAAGTCTTAATTCAGATTAAGCGGCAGAAATTAAAATTATCAAGAAAAGTTAAGTATCTTGGGATTATCATTGATGAACACCTTCTTTGGGATGACCAAATGAATGAATTATGTAAAAAATTATCAAAAGCAGTGGGTATCTTGAGTAAAATGAGATATTTTCTTAGCTACAAAACTCTTCTGAATTTATATTATGCACTCTTGAATCTCATCTTAACTATTGCATGCATACACTTGGCTTCATCAAACGTGATTATATCAACAGAATATCCTCATTACAAAACAAGGCCCTTAGATACATGCATTTCAAAACCCAAAGAGATCACACAGCACCTCTCTTTATTCAATCAAAAATTCTCCCTGTTGAACCTCTAATTATTTTAAGACACTGTATTTTTGCTCTTCAGGTAATTCAAAACAAAGCACCTAAGTATTTCAATGGTTTTATTCTAAAACTTGGTCAAAATCATGTACATGGTACAAGATCTACTAAACTTGCCCTAACCCTCTCCAAGTCAGTGACTTATGGCTCTAATAATCTTAAAAACTCCATGGCTAGAAGTTGGAATTCCATCACACCCAAAATCAACGTTGTTACTAAAAGTGGTAACGATAGGTAACGACAAGTAACGACAAGTAACGGTAGGTAACGACAGGTAACGATGAAGTAACGGTCGGTAACGATGAAGTAACGCAAGTAACGAGTGGTAACGAAAAAGTAACGAAGTAACGATGGGGAAAAAGCTGAAAATGGTGGCCCTGAGGTGTCGAACTATCAAAATTTGTAAATTTCTGCGCCAGAACTAATGGTTCCAGTGATTTTGGGACCTAAACCGACCGACCTAACGACTCTGGTAAATCTATTCAAGAATTTGGGAAATCTAATGATTTTACAGCAGAATCTGATCGTTCTGGTGAATATGACTGTGGAGATAATAAATCCAATTGTTTTTATTGTAAATTGGTGTTTGTGAATATACTGAAAGATTTGACGGCTTTGGTGAATCAATGGTGTTGGTCAATGCAATGATGAAATAAATGCTGCTGGTCAATGCAATGATGGAATCAATGGTGCTGGTCAATGCAATGATGACATCAATGGTGCTGGTCAATGAAATGATGGAATCAAAGGTTCTGGTCAATGCAATGATGGAATCAATGGTGCTGGTCAATGCAATGATGGAATCAATGGTGCTGATCAATGCAATGATGGAATCAATGGTGCTGGTCAATGCAATGATGGAATCAATGCATGGTGCTGGTCAATGTAATGATGGAATCATTGGTGATGGTCAATGCAGTGATGGAATCAATGGTGTTGGTCAATGCAATGATGGAATCAATGGTGCTGGTCAATGCAATGATGGAATCAATGGTTTTGGTCAACACAATGCTGGAATCAATGATGCTGGTCAATGCAATGATGGAGTCAATACTGCTGGTCAATGCAATGATGGAATCAACGGTGCTGGTCAATGCAATAAAGGAATCAATGGTGCTGGTCAATGCAATGATGGAATCAATGGTGTTGGTCAACACAATGCTGGAATCAATGATGCTGGTCAATGCAATGATGGAATCAATGGTGCTGGTCAATGCTATGATGGAATCAATGGTGCTGGTCAATACAATGATGGAATCAATGGTGCTGGTGAATGCAATGGTGGAATCAATGGTGCAGAGAGCTTAAATGATGGAATCAATGGTGCAGGTGACTGAAATGATGGAATCGATGTTGCTGGTGAATGCAATGATGGTGTTACTGGTGAATGCAATGATGGAATCAATGGTGCTGGTGAATGTAATGCTTGAATCAATGGTGCTGGTGAATTCAATGATGCAATCAATAGTGCTGGTGAATACAATGGTAGAATTAATGGTCCTGGTGAATGCAATTTACATTCCCCCTAAATGCAAACGAAGTAATCAAAAATATTTCTCAATAGTTTAAAACTTTCAGAACAAGGAAAATGATAATTCTATAATTTAGGCTATTTTAGTAAGAAATTGTTCTACGGGATATAAAAAATCAATTAATTTTTGAAAAGATCTACCCCTGGACACAAAAGTTTATTTGCTCTCTCAACCGTAGAGAACATCCAAATCAAGTCCTGATGTAATTTGACAAAGAGACGCTTTTTTACAAAAAATATTGATATACTTTTGTATATAAGTGTGGTATCTTTAAGCTTTATTAAGCCAAATATTCTTATTGTACCGAATGAGATGCCTTTAGTAAAACTAGATTAAAATTGTCACCAAGCAAACACCCCGTGAACACTGGGAAGGCCATTTTTAGAGGTACAATGTTCTCATTATTCTATTTTCCTTATATTGACAAAATGACTTATTTTATTAGTTTGACATTGATGATATAAACGGATAGAAAGTGAAACCCTATTTAACTTTCAATAGCTTTAAAACACGTGGCTTTTATATTTTTACCCCTCAGTCCTCAGGGCCATTGAATTCACCAGCACCATTGATTCCAGCATTGAATTCACCAGCACCATTGATTCCACCATTGCATTCACCAGTAACACCATCATTGCATTCACCAGCAACATCGATTCCATCATTTCAGTCACCTGCACCATTGATTCCATCATTTAAGCCCTCTGCACCATTGATTCCACCATTGCATTCACCAGCACCATTGATTCCATCATTACATTCACCAGTAACACCATCATTGCATTCACCAGCAACATCGATTCCATCATTTCAGTCACCTTCACCATTGATTCCAACATTGAATTCACCAGCACCATTGATTCCACCATTGCAATCACCAGCACCATTGATTCCATCATTGCATTCACCAGCAACATTGATTCCAGCATTACATTCACCAGCACCATTGATTCCACCATTGCATTCACCAGTAACACCATCATTGCATTCACCAGCAACATCGATTCCATCATTTCAGTCACCTGCACCATTGATTCCATCATTTAAGCCCTCTGCACCATTGATTCCACCATTGCATTCACCAGCACCATTGATTCCATCATTACATTCACTAGTAACACCATCATTGCATTCACCAGCAACATCGATTCCATCATTTCAGTCACCTTCACCATTGATTCCAACATTGAATTCACCAGCACCATTGATTCCACCATTGCAATCACCAGCACCATTGATTCCATCATTGCATTCACCAGTAACACCATCATTGTATTCACCAGCAACATCAATTCCATCATTTCAGTCACCTGCACCATTGATTCCAGCATTGAATTCACCAGCACCATTGATTCCAGCATTAAATTCACCAGCACCATTGATTCCACCATTGCATTCACCAGTAACACCATCATTGCATTCACCAGCAACATCGATTCCATCATTTCAGTCACCTGCACCATTGATTCCATCATTTAAGCCCTCTGCACAATTGATTCCACCATTGCATTCACCAGCACTATTGATTCCATCATTACATTCACCAGTAACACCATCATTGTATTCACCAGCAACATCGATTCCATCACTTCAGTCACCTGCACCATTGATTCCATCATTTAAGCCGTCTGCACCATTGATTCCACCATTGCATTCACCAGCACCATTGATTCCATCATTACATTCACCAGTAACACCATCATGGCATTCACCAGCAACATCGATTCCATCATTTCAGTCACCTGCACCATTGATTCCAACATTGAATTCACCAGCACCATTGATTCCACCATTGCAATCACCAGCACCATTTATTCCATCATTGCATTCACCAGTAACACCATCATTGCATTCACCAGTAACATCGATTCCATCATTTCAGTCACCAGCAACATCGATTCCATCATTGCATTGACCAGCATCATTCATTCTATCATTGTATTCACCAACAACATTGGTTAAGTCAATTTTCAAATTTCCGACCCCTCAGAGCCACCATTTTTAAACTGTTACACTGTTACCCTAGTGTTACCCCTGTTACCCATGTGTTACCCCCTGTTACCCTAGTGTTACCCCCTGTTACCATGTGTTACCCTGTGTTACCACTTTTAGTAACAACGGTAACATTGGCAAGTCAGTGTGGAAACAATTTGTAGTCATGTGCTACCTAAATTGTACAGACTACCGGGCTACCTTAATGGAGCGGCCCGTTTGCTTCTACAAAACCTTAGAAAGATAACAGTAACATTGGCAAGTCAGTGTGGAAACAATTTGTAGTCATGTGCTACCTAAATTGTACAGACTACCGGGCTACCTTAATGGAGCGGCCCGTTTGTTTCTACAAAACCTTAGAAAGATAACAGTAACATTGGCAAGTTAGTGTGGAAACAATTTGTAGTCATGTGCTACCTAAATTGTGCAGACTACCGGGCTACCTTAATGGAGCGGCCCGTTTATTTCTACAAAACCTTAGAAAGATAACAGTAACATTGGCAAGTCAGTGTGGAAACAATTTGTAGTCATGTGCTACCTAAATTGTGCAGACTACCGGGCTACCTTAATGGAGCGGCCTGTTTGTTTCTACAAAACCTTAGAAAGATAACAGTAACATTGGCAAGTCAGTGTGGAAACAATTTGTAGTCATGTGCTACCTAAATTGTGCAGACTACCGGGCTACCTTAATGGAGCGGCCCGTTTATTTCTACAAAACCTTAGAAAGATAACAGTAACATTGGCAAGTCAGTGTGGAAACAATTTGTAGTCATGTGCTACCTAAATTGTGCAGACTACCGGGCTACCTTAATGGAGCGGCCCGTTATTTCTACAAAACCTTAGAAAGATAACAGTAACATTGGCAAGTCAGTGTGGAAACAATTTGTAGTCATGTGCTACCTAAATTGTGCAGACTACCGGGCTACCTTAATGGAGCGGCCCGTTTATTTCTACAAAACCTTAGAAAGATAACAGTAACATTGGCAGGTCAGGGCAGAAACAATTTGTAGTCATGTGCTACCTAAATTGTGCAGACTACCGGGCTACCTTAATGGAGCGGCCTGTTTGTTTCTACAAAACCTTAGAAAGATTACTGTAACATTTGGCAAGACAGTGTGGAAACAATTTGTAGTCATGTGCTACCTAAATTGTGCAGACTACCGGGCTACCTTAATGGAGCGGCCTGTTTGTTTCTGCAAAACCTTAGAAAAATTACTGTAACATTGGCAAGTCAGTGCAGAAACAATTTGTTGTCATGTGCTACCTAAATTGTGCAGACTACCGGGCTACCTTAATGGAGCGGCCCGTTTGCTTCTACAAAACCTTAGAAAGATAACAGTAACATTGGCAAGTCAGTGTAGAAATAATTTGTAGTCATGTACTACCTAAATTGTGCAGACTACCGGGCTACCTTAATGGAAAGGCCCGTTTGCTTCTACAAAACCTTAGAAAGATAACAGTAACATTGGCAAGTCAGTGTAGAAATAATTTGTAGTCATGTACTACCTAAATTGTGCAGACTACCGGGCTACCTTAATGGAGCGGCCTGTTTGTTTCTGCAAAACCTTAGAAAAATTACTGTAACATTGGCAAGTCAGTGCAGAAACAATTTGTAGTCATGTGCTACCTAAATTGTGCAGACTACCGGGCTACCTTAATGGAGCGGCCTGTTTGTTTCTACAAAACCTTAGAAAAATTACTGTAACATCGGCAAGTTAGTGCAGAAACAATTTGTAGTCATGTGCTACCTAAATTGTGCAGACTACCGGGCTAACTTAATGGAGCGGCCCGTTTGCTTCTACAAAACCTTAGAAAGATAACAGTAACATTGGCAAGTCAGTGTGGAAACAATTTGTAGTTATGTGCTACCTAAATTGTGCAGACTACCGGGCTAACTTAATGGAAAGGCCCGTTTGCTTCTACAAAACCTTAGAAAGATTACTGTAACATTTGGAAAGTCAGTGTGGAAACAATTTGTAGTCATGTGCTACCTAAATTGTGCAGACTACCGGGCTACCTTAATGGAGCAGCCCGTTTGCTTGTGCGTAAAAACCTTGAATACCATTTTGGACTTTTTTCTGGTACATATTGAAATCAAAGCTCTTTGTATTTTTTTTTCAGGAAAAGTGAAGTGCAAACCCGGAAGGGTAACGTCATCTACTTGTCTACATCTCTACAAGTCGTCTTCAAAAGGTAAGAAAATTTCTGTAATTGTTTACCCAGCACCTTCAATATTTGCAACTTCATCACTCCAAGTACAAAATCTCTTCAGATTCATTTAGCAAACGTAGGTGGAAAGAAGCACTTACTTATCTTTGAGCTATGTTGGCTTGTGAAGTCTAATATATTCTAATTTCCTTTTCTACAGGAGACTGATCAACCGAACGCACGAAAGAAAGAACTGTTTGCCTGAGATGCCAAGACTAATGGTAGAAGTTAGGACATGAAAATCGTTTATCGTGTATGGTAGCAAGATTTTGACGGTGGAGCCGCTTCCACTCGGTTTCTTATGTTTAATGGTTTTGTTTTACTTGCTCCACGAATACTATCCAACAGACAGACATTTTCTAGCACCGGATCGTCTTCAAAGACACTTGTTGTAAAGATTCTCATTACGAAAGCTTTAATAATGCAGTAAAAAGACTTAAGAATTTCTACCCAGCAATTTCGACACCTCTATGTCACAGAGCCGCTGGGACCCCCGCCCAACTGGAAAATTTGACAAAAATTTCGTCCCGGTAGAAAAAAAAACATGAAATTTCAGTCCCACTGCTGGGAAATTAATTTTGATTCCTTCCCTATTCGAAATAAACTATTCGCACTGAAATTCTTATCCCCAATGAGGAAAAAAGTTCCACCGGGGCTGTGAGACAGGGGTGTATTTCATTTTGTGGTTTATTTTTATAACTACTATCGAGTTTTTTAGAACTTTTGTAGAGCTTAATTTTGTTAATAATTTATACAGTTCGTTTTCGTACTTTTCAAACTTTTTTTCAGTGCAATCGAATGACCATATAGTTGGGTTTCTTTTTTGTAGTTCTATTGTACCTTAAATTTAACCATCCCTTCATCGAGCAAAGTCTCGCATACACTAAGGATTTTAACTTGGAATTGTTTTTTAATGGAATTTTTGCGTACAGATAAATAAAGGTGTATACATGTTAATATTTTCGTTAATTGTTATTACTCTTAAAGATGTATATATGAAAGGCTTTCAACAGGCCTACTTTATTTTTGTTGATGATAGGATCCAAAAATCTCAAATTCGTCCATGGATGTATTGTTGATCTGTCGAACTTGAGATTTTTGCGGCATTTTAATCACGGAGAAAAGATGAAACACCAGCCTTTTGGTTCAAATTATACAGACTCAATTTTATTGAAAATCACGCATTTCTGTCGGTACCCATTTCTGCGTCTTTACAATGTGTCAACTGGGTAATTCCCATATACAACAACTTAAATCAAGAAAGATCTCTATTGTGAAAATATCTAAAAACAAGATATGACAAGAAAAAATATCTAAAGTCTGTCTCAAAATAATTTGCAGCTGGAGACAAAAATGGCTGTAACTTTTGATAGAATTCGAATCAAGTTGCGATTTTGTGCTCGTTAAAAAGATATTCGTGAGTGGAATATTATCAAGTAAAAAATTTGGAAAAAAAAAGGAAAATGAAAAGAAAAATGAAGAAGAAAAAAATCAACTTCTTGTAGAAATGTGGTATAACTACCATTTTCACAGGAGTGATTCTTCAATCTTAGATCATCATCACTGTCAAAAAGTTTTTCACAAATATTCATTCAATCAAAAGATATCAAACAAAGTTTATTGCTGGTTGACTCTATAAAGTAGTAAAAAACGACAAAAGAAACAGCCTTTTGTCGATCAACCAGTAATAAACTTTGTTTGATATCTTTTGATTGAATACATATTTTTGAAAAGTTTTTTCACAGTAATGATGATCTAAGATTGAAGAGTCACTCCTGTGAAAATGGTAATTATACCACATTTCTACAAGAAGTTGATTTTTTTCTTCTTCATTTTTCATTTTCATTTTCCTTTTTTTTTTCCAAATTTTTTACTTGATAATATTCCACTCACGAATATCTTTTTAACGAGCATAAAATCGCAATTTGATTCGAATTCTATAAAAAGTTACAGCCATTTTTTTCTCCAGCTGCAAATTATTTTGAGACAGACTTTAATAATATTATCCTGTTTTGAGAAAAATATCATCTTAAAACAAGATAATTTAGGTTGAAATGTGCACTTGGTTTTAATCTTAAAACAAGAAAATTCTTCTAGATAAAAAATCTATGCCATCTCAAATCAAGATAAAATTTCTTACCCATCGGAATAGAAAATTTATCTTGAAAGTGGGATAATTTATCTAGTATTAAGAATTTTTATCTACTTTTTAGAAAATTATTTTTTACAGTG
>NW_027104538.1:0-38708 GCF_902728285.1 Clytia hemisphaerica
TTATAGTACGGAATCGACATTGACATAGATAATAAATAACATAACAAAAAATAAATATAACAAACTATATGACTTAAAAAAAAAAACTAGAAAAATCATGAACAAAATAATTAACAATTGCAAACAAAAGATATCAGCAAAAAGTAAATAGAAAACGTGATCGGAAGGGATGACCTTTAAGTAGAAATTCAAATTCCTTAGAGAAAACATTTTCACATTTTCTTTCCTCTTTACAAGCTCTTACGTCTTTAATACAAGCTATTGGTGAAATGTGGTCCTGATAGATAGAATTTTTGTCAAAAAAAATATTTAAGGTAAAACAACATGTTTGAAATGATCAAAAATAGACTAATTTATCATAATACTCGAGTGTGCTTAATTTTAGTCTGGAAGTTATCAAATTTTACATCCTTTAAAGGCATCTTTCAGCCTCCACCAACCCTCCCACAAGTCCAATTTTTTTTTAATTTGCATTGCTTTTGTCCCTTTACTTCTTTATAAAATGACTTTTAAATCACCGTCCATGAGTAGCCTAAATTTAATACATTATACACTTTCTATTTTCAAAAGGGTGTCGCGAGTATCTAAGAATTTTGCCTGTTGACCTTAAAAACAGAAAATTATCGGTCCAAGAAATTGTTAGAAGACTGGCAAGGATCTAATTATTTGTCAAAATATATGAGATTTCCTTCTTGTATCCTATCTATCTGAAAATTTTTCCTTTTCTTTATGAATGAAATCTTCGACGACGCATATTTTGCGATATTTAGAGAGCTTACCTCTATTATAAGCATCTACTAATAGCTCATAGTTCGCAGATGGGTCTGTACCCTCCCTCATTGAAGATCTTCCTTTTTGAAAAATACCCCTACTTACCACGCCTTTGGGCAATTTTTTCTAAGGGTTTTAATAGACAGTACAGGACAGTGAATAATTAAATTTAAAGTTCCTAACCTGTGTGTGGTAGAAAAAGTTCATTAAGTGGTGGACTTTCAAAATACTTTTTGAATATCTTGCTAATCTTGTAAAACCTTTGAATTAGTTGGTAAAATATTTAAAAACATCTATCCAACCCCTCCCTTTTTCCTTTTTTACTGTCCCTCCCTTTTTGCAAATTTTGAAAGGTCTCTACCCCCCCCATTTAGAAAAATAAGGGGGGAGTTCGAACTATGTTAGCTTATCAGCTTCCTCTAAAATTAAGCACAGAGTAGTTAATAAGGTCCTACTCCTACACTAAATCCCCCTACACTAAACCCCCAAATCCCCGCCGGGCCTTGCCTCTGGCGGGGATTCTTACCAGCAGTGTTCTCTCTGGCGGGTATTCTAACCAGCAGTGTTCTCGCCTGGCATTCTTACAAATTATTTTTTCGATAAAGATATCTTCACAGCATCATGGTCCGACAATTCACACATTTTCGTATCACTTGAATATCATAATGGATTGACAACTCCTTTTGTACCCATACATGATCCAGCATTTTCCCATCCACGTGTGTCGGGAAGCGTGTCATCAAAGTGTAATTCGACAAAACTTCAACCAGTAATTGTTCACGTTTGTCCAATTCAAATCCATCCGTGTTGAAGTCACCTAAAATGATATCAATAACGTGTCTTTCAATAAATTGAGCAAGAGTATAAGCAAAAACCTCCCGGTGAATTTTTGAGCTATTGTAAAGAACTAAAACAGAAAATTCCTTGTCAGAAAACTCCTTTTTTCTAAATTTTACAAGAGAAAAACATGAAGAATGATCATATTCAGTTATGTCAAGAAAAAGGGGAGGATGACAAACTGTAATGCTGTTGAACTTATGCTGATCAATATTGTGACTAAGAATATAATTTGAGAGCTGTTCTCTTATATTTTGGGTATCTTCGTCATTCTCATAACTCATTTGTGTTTCAGTCAAACAAAGCAGATCATTTTTGTACAAAAACTTATCTTTCTGAATATCAATGGCATGCAGTCTCAAGGATCTTGTATTCAGCAAACAAATATTCAAAGTCGAGTTTGACCTTATAACATCTTTTATCGATTCAATCTTATTTTGACGCAACCTTGAGTATTCATCACTAACATCTTTACTACAGACAAAAGCTTTTCGACGGTATTGACCAGTAAAATACAAACGATCTATAGTCCTTACTCTACTCATTGCTACATACATTTGTCCCGCATTGAATCTTCTTTGTGCCCGAAGGTCAAAACTAACAACAACAGAATCTAAGGTCAAGCCCTGTACTTTATGCACTGTGCAAGCATAAGCTAATTTAAATGGAAATTGTGTTCGAGCGATACTGGGAGAACTCATTGCGTTCTTTTGTCAAAAGGAAAATTGGCTTCACTTCTTTCGAGGGGAACAGTTTGAGTAGCCCTAGCATATTGATCCTTACTTTGAGCTTTCAGCCCAGCTTGTATATCATCAAACTTCACATAAATTTGCTCTACTCTGTTGTTTCTGACATTAACTTTGTTAACAGTACCCAGTTGACCGTTAATCAACCTATCCTCGATATCAATATTAGAAATTAACATTACTCTTGCACCGATTTTCAATTCTAACTGAAATAGCAAACCACCAGTGTCGCTTGGGCCCATGTTTTTAACCTTTCTAATTTGAGATTCAGTAAGACCTCTTGGATAGATATCTAAAGCTTCCATACTTATCATTTGAGATGGTAGAGTGTCTAGCCTTTGACTGTTGTGAAGATTAACAGTGGCATTTTCAGCAAACAAATGTAAAGATTCTATAGGATAGTTGGGGTTGTCTCGAGCTATCATTCTAGATTTAATTAAGTCCTCTCCATTTGTATCCAGTTCGCCAACTCTAACATCATTCAAATGATCAATAAAGTCCATGTCATCTTTTTGACGCATAATTTCGTCAAGTTCTGCAAGTTTGAATGAATGCCATAAATCAAATGAATCAACAGTAGTGCTTTTTCTGCTTTTTCCTGATGAATATATGGGTGGTGGCATGATTGGTGGTAATTGGTAAAGGTCACCACAAACAATATGCTTTTTCCAGCGAATGGTGGGGCTTTATCATCTTGTAATCCAAAAATTTGACAAATTCTTGTATGGATATTCAAGAGTTGTTTAGATGAAACCATGGATATCTCATCAATTATTATCAATTGAACATGTAATAGCTTGTTTCTGATGGCATTCTGCTGCTTTTGACCCATGGGTTTAAATTTTCCAACGGGGATACTCAACCCAGTATGTATCGTAGTTCCAGAAATGTTTATGGCAGCAATTCCTGTTGGTGCTAACTTAATTATGCGTGGATTTTCAAGTTCCTGACCTTTATAGCAAGTACCTTGGATAAACAGTTGAAAATACATTTTATTAAGTGTGATTTTCCTACACCTGCACCACCTGTTAGGAACATCCTTATCGGCTCTAGTTGTACAGGTTGTGTACACTTTGAGTTTTGAACAAATTTTTTACCCCAATCCAGTACTACATCAAAAATGTCTCTTTGTTTAGAATTCAAAGATATGATGTGGGCATTAATCTCTTCATCAGACTGGAAGCTGTGTCGTGTTTGTGTGAAGGGCGCAAAAGTTGGTTCTTCATTAACATTTTCATCTTCGTCTTCGGATGAATCTTGGAAGTTATTCATTAAGTCAAGCACTTCATCATTTTCTTGTTGCGCAAATGCATCTTGATTGTTAACCATGTCGTTTCGATAGTTTTGCAATACCAAATCAACAAGATCACCATCAGGTTCAAAAATCTGTTTATTTTCATTGACTGTGGTATTTACTTCATCCATATTTAGTTTCACAACAAAGGATCCATCAACTTGAAGATCTGTTTCATCTGATCGAAAGGGATAAAATAACATCAATATGTGGTGAGCAAATTTTTCAGGATGCTTGTGTTTATTTGGAGTGTAATATCTCAAAACTTTAGGGATTTTTCTTAGCTTGAGTTTTTCCTTACTGTTCATTAATGGCATCACTTTAGGAAGTGTCTGAGGATCTTGGTGATTTACACCGCTGACAGAATCATCTAAAACAGTTGGCTGCCAGTCATTTTCCACATTAATAGGATTTCTAGTGTCTAAAGTATAGTTAGCACAAAAAGTAGCGTAACACATGTTATTAAATATGCCAGTGTTTGGACGGTCTATATATCTATTGAGCATATTCCGCTTAAAAAGATCATCTGAATCCTCAGGTAACTCCTCGATTTCTTCTTTGGACTTGAAAATTCTGTATCTTTGATCAGGTAAGTTAGTATTACAAAAGAAATAGCAGGAAAACATTTTCTGAGCCATAATTCAGGCATGGTTAAATAAAACTGCCTCCTGTATTGAGCACTCTCTATTAGAGTTGTATACTTTTGCAATTTTAGACATTTTTTCATACTGACTGTCATTTGAATCATTGGCCTGTTTTAGTGCTTCTTGCATTGCAGTGGAACATTTCTCTTCGCTTTTGGAAAAATAAGCACACATATATGTAACTGCTTTGTACGCATTGAAAACGGGCTGGATGTCTATATTGGCTTCCCATGCCATTAGACCTTCCGCAAAATAATTATTAACAAAACAGGAATACGCGTCACGTTTTAAAAATAAATGTTGATCTTTATCAGGTGATATTGACAAATAATATTCATATTGATCATATGTTAGCCCTAGAGATTCTAAAATGAGTCTATAGTTCCAATTTCAATAAAATCAGGCTTATCAGGATTCAAATATTTCTTTTTTTTGGATGTAAATTTGTGTCAATATTTCTTGAACAGTTTGGATTGCGTTGTTTCGAGAAACTAATATTTCATGTTTTTCATCTTCAGGTAAATTCTCTGAAAGTGGTTCAGACAAAATGGTGCGCTTACAAAAAAGTTTTCCGAAATTAAATCTGCATTCATCCTTTCGATACTTGCTGCATGTGCGTGAATGAGAGTGAATTTGATATTTTGTCACCAGATTCCATAGTTCGGGGTTTTCATCTCTGTCCGGAACATTAGCAGATATGACACTATCTATATGTTCAATGTAATTCTCTTTTCCATCTTCAAGCTTCGGGACATCTTTTGCCCAAAGTAAACAGTGGTCATGTGGACTACCCCTGAATGTAAATTCGACTCTAAGTGCGTAGTATGTAATTTTCCAAGTTGCCCATCCATTACAACCTCTTTAAAAAATAATTCTTTTCTATATTGATATTGACGCACTAACACAACAGGGTTGCTATTTAGTAACGCACACACCTGGTGTTGTAATCAAGAAGTTCATGATTAGTATCAGGCTCCCCGGCCAATCTCCTTATAATGGTTATGAATTCCTCCCAGCGGAGATCCGCACAAGACAACGTTAAAAAGTAAGTTGGAACACCAAGTTGCTTAACCATAGCAAGAACATCAGATAACATATGTTGCCAATACGCAGGTGTTCCCTTGATATTACTCATAAATTTGTAAGCATTATCAGACGCTACACAGTTTTGAATCATATCATTAAAGTTGCTTGCAAGCATCCCTGCAGTTAAATTTGAATTGGTAATTTTTATGGCAATGTTGATTTTACTTCTAAGGTTAAACTGTAGCAATGTTTTCATAGCAAAAAAAATATAATCAGAATCTGAGGCAAACTTTTGGCTAAAATTTGGTAAGCGTTGATTAAAATATTTAGTCGGTGACAATTTGATATCTCTTTTGACATTATACCCAAATTTGCCAGTAGGAAATAGATGTGGATGAGCTAATTCTTCACAAAATTCATCATTAGTTAACGAATTAGGGGTTTGACCTTCACCAGGAGCCAAAATTGCATTTTCATCATCCACGATTACATTAGGTACTTCAGATACGATTACTGTTTCACATGTCGCAGAGCGATATTGACTGAGTGGATCGTCAGACTCAAATTCATTTTCCAATGGCTCTTCGAAGGGCTTGATTATCAGACAAACTGTTGAATCATCAATAAACCTTACATCATTGCGAGAACTATTTGTTGACAAGGAATCACTCAAATTAGTGTTTTGTTCATTATTGACAATGATTTGATCAATAGCTGACATATCTATATTAATATCATGGTATAATGGGTTATTATTGACTAAAAAATCTAAAATTTCAAAAATTTTTGACGCCTGACTTGTTGAGAAATAACAGGGTTTTTATAGGATAACTTCCTTTTCAATTCAACATTTACGATACCACTACTATCATTTCCTCTAGGAAGAACCTTACATACATTTGGTGTTTCTATCGGAACATTGCATATAGCACCCTGCAATTTAGGGAATTCCCCTTTGCGCATGATCATGACTTTGGAAAATAAAATCCGCTGTGCTACTAAAATTCTTTCCAGTTTTCTTATATCACTCAAATGGTCAGGGAGATTAAAAACTTGGAGTTTTCTCTGGGCATTAATCTCTTCATCAGACTGGAAGCTGTGTCGTGTTTGTGTGAAGGGCGCAAAAGTTGGTTCTTCATTAACATTTTCATCTTCGTCTTCGGATGAATCTTGGAAGTTATTCATTAAGTCAAGCACTTCATCATTTTCTTGTTGCGCAAATGCATCTTGATTGTTAACCATGTCGTTTCGATAGTTTTGCAATACCAAATCAACAAGATCACCATCAGGTTCAAAAATCTGTTTATTTTCATTGACTGTGGTATTTACTTCATCCATATTTAGTTTCACAACAAAGGATCCATCAACTTGAAGATCTGTTTCATCTGATCGAAAGGGATAAAATAACATCAATATGTGGTGAGCAAATTTTTCAGGATGCTTGTGTTTATTTGGAGTGTAATATCTCAAAACTTTAGGGATTTTCTTAGCTTGAGTTTTTCCTTACTGTTCATTAATGGCATCACTTTAGGAAGTGTCTGAGGATCTTGGTGATTTACACCGCTGACAGAATCATCTAAAACAGTTGGCTGCCAGTCATTTTCCACATTAATAGGATTTCTAGTGTCTAAAGTATAGTTAGCACAAAAAGTAGCGTAACACATTTTATTAAATATGCCAGTGTTTGGACGGTCTATATATCTATTGAGCATATTCCGCTTAAAAAGATCATCTGAATCCTCAGGTAACTCCTCGATTTCTTCTTTGGACTTGAAAATTCTGTATCTTTGATCAGGTAAGTTAGTATTTACAAAAGAAATAGCAGGAAAACATTTTCTGAGCCATAATTCAGGCATGGTTAAATAAACTGCCTCCTGTATTGAGCACTCTCTATTAGAGTTGTATACTTTTGCAATTTTAGACATTTTTTCATACTGACTGTCATTTGAATCATTGGCCTGTTTTAGTGCTTCTTGCATTGCAGTGGAACATTTCTCTTCGCTTTTGGAAAAATAAGCACACATATATGTAACTGCTTTGTACGCATTGAAAACGGGCTGGATGTCTATATTGGCTTCCCATGCCATTAGACCTTCCGCAAAATAATTATTAACAAAACAGGAATACGCGTCACGTTTTAAAAATAAATGTTGATCTTTATCAGGTGATATTGACAAATAATATTCATATTGATCATATGTTAGCCCTAGAGATTCTAAAATTGAGTCTATAGTTCCAATTTCAATAAAATCAGGCTTATCAGGATTCAAAATATTTCTTTTTTTTGGATGTAAATTTGTGTCAATATATTCTTGAACAGTTTGGATTGCGTTGTTTCGAGAAACTAATATTTCATGTTTTTCATCTTCAGGTAAATTCTCTGAAAGTGGTTCAGACAAAATGGTGCGCTTAAAAAAAGTTTTCCGAAATAAATCTGCATTCATCCTTTCGATACTTGCTGCATGTGCGTGAATGAGAGTGAATTTGATATTTTGTCACCAGATTCCATAGTTCGGGGGTTTTCATCTCTGTCCGGAACATTAGCAGATATGACACTATCTATATGTTCAATGTAATTCTCTTTTCCATCTTCAAGCTTCGGGACATCTTTTGCCCAAAGTAAACAGTGGTCATGTGGACTACCCCTGAATGTAAATTCGACTCTAAGTGCGTAGTATGTAATTTTTCCAAGTTGCCCATCCATTACAACCTCTTTAAAAAATAATTCTTTTCTATATTGATATTGACGCACTAACACAACAGGGTTGCTATTTAGTAACGCACACCTGGTGTTGTAATCAAGAAGTTCATGATTAGTATCAGGCTCCCCGGCCAATCTCCTTATAATGGTTATGAATTCCTCCCAGCGGAGATCCGCACAAGACAACGTTAAAAAGTAAGTTGGAACACCAAGTTGCTTAACCATAGCAAGAACATCAGATAACATATGTTGCCAATACGCAGGTGTTCCCTTGATATTACTCATAAATTTGTAAGCATTATCAGACGCTACACAGTTTTGAATCATATCATTAAAGTTGCTTGCAAGCATCCCTGCAGTTAAATTGGTAATTTTTATGGCAATGTTGATTTTACTTCTAAGGTTAAACTGTAGCAATGTTTTCATAGCAAAAAAAATATAATCAGAATCTGAGGCAAACTTTTGGCTAAAATTTGGTAAGCGTTGATTAAAATATTTAGTCGGTGACAATTTGATATCTCTTTTGACATTATACCCAAATTTGCCAGTAGGAAATAGATGTGGATGAGCTAATTCTTCACAAAATTCATCATTAGTTAACGAATTAGGGGTTTGACCTTCACCAGGAGCCAAAATTGCATTTTCATCATCCACGATTACATTAGGTACTTCAGATACGATTACTGTTTCACATGTCGCAGAGCGATATTGACTGAGTGGATCGTCAGACTCAAATTCATTTTCCAATGGCTCTTCGAAGGGCTTGATTATCAGACAAACTGTTGAATCATCAATAAACCTTACATCATTGCGAGAACTATTTGTTGACAAGGAATCACTCAAATTAGTGTTTTGTTCATTATTGACAATGATTTGATCAATAGCTGACATATCTATATTAATATCATGGTATAATGGGTTATTATTGACTAAAAAATCTAAAATTTCAAAAATTTTCTGACGCCTGACTTGTTGAGAGCAATATTTTCTTCACACCGAAGTCTTTTATACTCTTATCCTTTTCAATTCAACATTTACGATACCACTACTATCATTTCCTCTAGGAAGAACCTTACATACATTTGGTGTTTCTATCGGAACATTGCATATAGCACCCTGCAATTTAGGGAATTCCCCTTTGCGCATGATCATGACTTTGGAAAATAAAATCCGCTGTGCTACTAAAATTCTTTCCAGTTTTCTTATATCACTCAAATGGTCAGGGAGATTAAAAACTTGGAGTTTATTAGAAACAGATTGACATGGAATTTCATTTTTAATTAGTTTTTTATGACAAGTTTTACATATATAGAAATTGCTGTCATAGGAGGCAATAGGATCAATTTCCAAATCGTCAAGGCCAATTGTGTACTTCTTTTCATCAAAAGTAATTACTCCTTTTTTATACAAGCCTCGGTTACATATTACACATATAAAATACGGACCGTCTTGTTTTTTCTGCTTGAAATTCTCAACCCTTTTTCCTAAATTCAGTTTTTTGTTATAGTTATAAAGAGATTTTGCAGCGCTACGCTTATTTTCCTTTTCATTTTCATGTTTTTCTGATCCTTTAATCAATTCTAGACGCTGTCTTTTCTTCTCCTTTTCTTGTTCATGCTTATCAGTGCCTTGAATTTTTTCACGTAACCTTTTAAGAGAAACATTTTTTTGTTGCAATAAATCTTTATACTTTTCAGTGCCTTTGATTTTCTCGACTGATCTCTTATATGAAGCATTTCTTTGTCTACGTATGACTTCTGTCGAAATAAAGTCTGTCTCGAAATAATTTGCAGCTGGAGAAAAAAATGGCTGTAACTTTTGATAGAATTCGAATCAAGTTGCGGTTTTGTGCTCGTTAAAAAGATATTCGTGAGTGGAATATTATCAAGTAAAAAAATTGAGAAAAAAAAAGGAAAATGAAAATGAAAAATGAAGAAGAAAAAATTCTTCAATCTTAAATCATTATCAATCACTGTGAAAAAATTTTTCAAAAATATTCATTCAATCAAAAGATATCAAACAAAATTTATTGCTGGTTGACTCTATAAAGTAGTAAAAAACGACAAAAAAAACGAAAAAACCTGCCTTTTGTCGATCAACCAGCAATAAACTTTGTTTGATATCTTTTGATTGAATGAATATTTTTGAAAAATTTTTTCACAGTGATGATGATCTAAGATTGAAGAGTCACTCCTGTGAAAATGATAATTATACTACATTTCTACAAGAAGCTGATTTTTTTCTTCTTCATTTTTCATTTCCATTTTCCTTTTTTTTCTCAATTTTTTTACTTGATAATATTCCACTCACGAATATCTTTTTAACGAGCACAAAACTGCAACTTGATTCGAATTCTATCAAAAGTTACAGCCATTTTTTTCTCCAGCTGCAAATTATTTCGAGACAGACTTTAGTACTTTTTATATTTTTGTCATTACAAAAATCAGTTTTGAGATAAATAATGTTAAAAAGATTTGTGTTCTTATACTCAGATCTTATATACTGTTTAATTTCTTGTAACCTGTCAAACTTTAAAAGAACAGAAGTTCCAATTCCGCTTTCAATTTGATGGCCTTCAGAGTCTCTGCTATGCGAGTCAAAAAGAAAATAATTTTTGTTGTAGTGCATTACAGCTAAGCAATTTCCAGCTATCACTAAAACTGCACCAGAATGCTGCAATAGGAGTTCCTCCTGAACAAAATTTACCGTAATATTATCAGTCTCAAAATAACCTTCAAAAATATTGAAATTTAGTGCACACATACTTCCTCCTATATCAATAGATCTTGAAAACTCTTCAATATATGGGGAGTTACCAACGATACCCAGCTTTTTGAAATTCAGATCGCCTTGGTCTAAAACGTAATCCAATCATGAGTCTTCCACAATGATAATTTTCTAAATTGGGCATAGCAAATAGCAAAAAAACAATTTGACGAGCATTGAATACCTGCTGTCTCACCGAATTTACGGTTACCCTGATGAAAAGAACCTTGAACACTAGGACCAGGGTTAAGTTCTACATCACCTGATAGTAGAAGTGTGTTATTCACTTTGAGAAAAATAAGGCTTTCATCTCCTAATTTGTGCACTGCATTGGGATACTCAACAAAAATTCCATTTCTTGAAAACCAATTAAAATCTAAAGGTGTGAAAACCTCTGTTGGTTCAAATGATTTTGGGATCGCAAAACATAGGAGGGTTAAAAGTTCTACGAAACGAACAGGTCTCAATAGTTTTGAGAGAGCATCATTGGAAAGTTCAGAACCAAGAACAATAGATTTAGTGATACATTTCATGTTTCTTTGAGCTGTGAAAGCAAAGCTTCCTATACGTCACGGTACAATACAATTGATATCTTTTTTTGTATCACACAGAAACGCTGCAAAATAAAAATAAAACCTTTGTCTCTCCTCTGACTAAAATATTTTTTACAAGTCTGATGGTGTAAAGTATCTCTTAAAAAATTCAATCTATAATAATAAAGATTTATAAAAAAACAGCTGTGAACTGTGAAAAGTGAACCGACAATTTAAGTATATCTATACTATGTTAGTTGTTGTTGTTATATATTTATTTAGAGCTGTCGATATCGTACAGCTTGTTCGGTCGCAGGCACAAGATATAACTTGCCCTGGCCACGGGGTGCCTCAGTCAGATTCAGTGGCCAATACAGTGCTTAAATCTGAAGGACAAAAAAAAAATACCTCAATCAAATTCAGCAGCCCGGAAGCGGTGCAGATAAATCTGAAGGGCAAAAAAAAGTGCCTCAGCCTCACTATGTGAAAGGGCAAAAAAGGTGCTTGAAACAGATCCACCAGATAAATAACTCTATGTGGAACTGGAAAAGCAAATTGAAAGTTTATACTTACTATTTCTTCCTGATTTGTAATATTTTGAGTTCCACTATTTTGCAAGAATTTGATACACTGAAACGTTAACAACGTAACCTTCTAGAAAATTTCCAAAAATGTTTCAATGTTCAAGCTTGAATTACTTTGGAGGACAGCCGTACGCTCTAAACTGTGGAGCTAATTAGGCAGTTCACAGCCGTTGGCATTCATTCTCCACAGTACTAGGCCAGTAAAGTATTCATGACGTAATTTTTAGAAAACGCGCGAAAAGATTCCGTGGTTAAACTAGCTTGTAAAAATTTGTGATACATAACTGATAGTTAAATTTAGTGAGTCTATCCACCCGACTACTTTCGTTTTCTACATTTTTCTCCAACTTCACCACAAAAAGTCTATCACAATACTTTCGCTAAGGCGAAATTAATAAACGAGATAATGGAAAGGGTTAGGAATCCAGAACAAGAAACTTTTGATTTTATTGTAGAGAGGGCAGAAGAAGCTGAACGATTTGTTTGTTGAAGAACATAAAGAAGAAATTGCCGAGGCCAGAGATGACATCATTCGCGAGTTTAGTCGTGTTAATAGTATTGACTTTACTGACAGAGAAAATCTCCCAAAATTACAGTTTACTTTGAAAAATAACACTAGAGTTAGGATATATGACAGTGCTTTGAAAATACTTTTGTCTGAGGTTGACATGGATGAACTTGATCTCTCCCAACTAAATGACCTCATTTATGCCACAGCTAAATCAACAACCACTAGTGTAGGAGTGAAAATCAAGAAAATAAACAAAAGAACTCATGTTCATAAAGCCCCGAGATGGAAAAGAAAGCTTCAACTCGAGATAGATTCTCTGCGAGATATATATATCTTAGACGAGCTAGTGAGAGGAGTAGAGGTTAAAACCAGAAGGGCTAGAAAATTGAAAAGGGCTTTACAAATTAAAGATGAGACATCTCTTCTCTGTGCTAAAGAAAACCTTATGCAGAAAATGCAGTTGAAAGCCCAGCGAATGCGACGATTTGATAAAAGGACAAAGTTTTTCAGACAAAATAAAGTATTTAGCACAGATGCAAAGAAGTTTTACAGAGAAATTGGGAAAGGAAAGATTTCAGTTGAGGAACCTCCATCACAGGAAGATATTGAGGGCTTTTGGAATAATATCTGGGGAAAGAAAAAAAGTTACAACAGAGAAGCAACATGGATTGAACGCGAAGAAGAAAGAATGAAAGGGAAAAAAGAACAAGAATGGGAAGAAATTACTGTTGAAGAAGTCCGCGTTGCTTTAGGCAAGACACAGAAATGGAAATCTCCTGGGATTGACAAAGTTCAAAACTTTTGGCTCAACTATCTTCCTTCCATGCACAGAGTACTTACTTTCTTTTTGAATGAGCTTGTTGGAAACCCAAACAGTATCCCTGAATGGCTGACAGAAGGCGTTACTTACCTGTTGCCAAAGTCTGAGGATACCAAAAACCCCAATAACTACCGACCTATCACTTGTCTTAACACCATCTATAAACTTCTCACATCTGTTTTAACAGAAAGAATGTACTCTTTTCTTGAAGATAACTCTATTCTGCCCACTGAGCAAAAAGGTTGTAAACGTAATTCATATGGTTGCAAAGACCAACTACTTATTGACAGAATGATATTAGAAAGTTGTAGAGCGAAAAATAAAAACCTTAGCACAGCTTGGATAGATTATAGGAAAGCTTTTGATAGTGTACCACACGACTGGATTTTAAAAACCCTAGATCTTTACAAAGTTTCCCCAATTATCACCAATTTTCTGAAAACAGCTATGAAGCAATGGGAAACTCGTCTCTTTCTTTCTCATCAGCAAGGTACTATTGATTCAAATTACCTTAAAATAAAACGTGGTATTTTCCAAGGAGACTCTTTGTCCCCTCTTCTTTTTTGTCTTTCGCTTGTTCCCCTTTCCAACGAGCTGAACAACACCAACTCTGGATATCAGATGTATGATAAGAAGATTAATCATCTTTTTTACATGGATGACTTGAAGCTATTTGCAAAAAATGATCGTGAGCTTGAAGGACTGTTGACCACAGTACATCAATTTAGCAAAGACATCTCGATGGAATTTGGCCTTGACAAGTGCGCAAAGGCTACTTTCATTCGGGTAGAATTCGCCAGACATCTGATATTTTGCTTGATCTTGACAACTCCATCAAGGAATTAGATCCAGAGCAAACGTACAAGTACCTTGGGGTGAACGAGGGTGAGGGAATACAACATGCTACCATGAAAGAAAAAGTGCGTAGAGAGTACTATAGAAGGATCAGGTTAGTCCTCAAAACAGAGCTTAACTCCAAAAATAGGATACAAGCCATCAACACACTTGCAATACCGGTAGTACAGTATAGCTTTAGTATCTTGAATTGGAACATTGCAGACTTACAGAGAATGGATCGAAAGACCAGAAAGTTGTTAACTTGCAACAGAATGCTGCACCCAAAATCAGACGTTGACCGTCTATACCTTCCGAGAAGCAAGGGTGGTAGAGGCCTTCTGCAGATAGAACAAGCCTACAAGATAGCAACCATTGGAATGAGTAAATACCTTGAATGCTCGAGTGACTGGATGATGGCGCTTGTACACAGGCACGAACAGAACAAAACTTCCAATTCCATCGTCAAAGAAGCAAACAAATATGCCCGGGAATTACATATTAACACCGAACCTGACGTCGGTTTAGACCAGCCTGCTACCAAAATTGCCAAATCCATCAAATGCAAAGCCAAGTTAGCAGGGAGAAAAAAGCTGGAGCAAACATGGAGCCAGAAATCACTGCACGGTCAGTACTATCACTGAAGCCACCAAGCTGATGTAGATATAGAAGCAACCCATCAGTGGCTAAGGAGCTCAGGACTGAAGGCAGAGACGGAAGGCTTTATACTAGCTGCCCAGGATCAAAGTTTGTTCACTAGGAACTACCAGGCGAACATCTTAAAAAATGGATCTGATCCTAACTGTAGATTTTGTAACAAACATATTGAGTCTATTGACCATTTAGTTTCTGGTTGTCCTGTACTGACTCCAAATGAATATGTGAAGCGCCACGACCGTGTTGGGCAATACCTTCACTGGTGCATCTGTAAGCATTACGGAGTCGAAACTGACGCATCTTTCTGGTATGAACACCATCCACCAGCTGTAGTTGAATCCAAGAATGTCACCATCTTGTGGGATTTCCCAATCAACACAGACAGAACGATAAAGGCTAATAGACCAGACATTGTAGTGAAGGATCGGAAGAAGAGAACTTGCTTACTGATCGATATGAGTGTCCCCAGTGACAGAAATGTTTCAGTTAAGATGTTTGATAAACTAAGCAAGTACAAAGATCTTGAAATAGAGATCCAGAAAATGTGGAATTTGAAAACAACAGTAGTACCAGTGATTGTAGGGGCCCTTGGGCTAGTGAGAACGGGTGTTCAAGACTTTGTTGAGAAAATCCCTGGAAATCCACAGCTACAAGAAATACAGAAAATAGTTTTAACAAGTACCGCACATATTCTCCGTAAAACTCTTTCAATGTGAATTAAATTATTTTTTTATATACAGCTTATTTATACCGACAGTTTTTTAAAATCTTTTTTTTAACAAGTTTTCTACAGTTTATTTTTCTACAGTTTATTTTTCTACAGTTTTTATAGATTTTAGTTTTATATAGTTTTATACAATTTTTATATTAGTTTTTTACAATTCAGTTTTATACACTTTTTAGAACAGATTTTTTTTTTACTTTCAAGAACTCATTATTTATTCGAACTCTTGTCACTCCTTATAGAAAACCTTCATCCGCCATAGGTTGCTGGGTGCAACCCGGTTGGTGATTGTAATACAATGCAGATATAAAGAAAACAGTAAATAATAATAATAATAACGAATGTTTTAAGTGGCTGGCTCCGAAAAATTCTAGAGCTTTTAGACAGCTCAAGAATTGTTTCCACGAAGGGCCACTACGAACAGAACAAGAACAGTAACAAAAAGGAACAGGAAAATTGGATTTTAAATTATTGGAGAATTAGGTGAAGAAATGTTTTCTTGCTCTACTCTTGAAAGATACAATCGATTCAGCATCACGGCATTCCCTGGGTAGGTTATTCCAGATAGGAATTGTAGAGCTTGCGAAGGTTTTTGCTTCAAATCTGTTTCTGTTTTGCCGTACTGCTAAATTATTCTGAGCGGCTAATCTAGTGTAGTGGTCGTGAATGTTTCTAGCGAGATTTACACACTCACAAATATATTCGGGAGCAAGATTGTTAATAGCTTTAAAAGTCATCAATGCAGAAGAATAGTCACAAAGCTGACGAAAATCTTTATTCATTGTGTGGACTTGATTTATCTGCCGAGAAAGAGAATCAAACTTTCGTAATACTGCAGCAGATACCTTGCTCCATGAATTAAGGCAGTAGTTGAGATGCGGAAATACAAGAGCGTTTATTAGTAGATTTTTAGTACTGTCATCAACTAGATGTGATATTCTTCTAATCTTGTTTAGACTAAGATAAACTTTGCTACGAAAATTGCTAGCTTGTTTTTCCCAGGAAATATTCTCATCGAATATGACACCAAGGTACTTCACGTCACTTTTACATTCAATTTCAGCGTCTTGAAAAACAACTGGTGGAAGCATAGAAGGTGTAATCAGAACAATGTTTTGAAGAAAAGAAGATGGGCTTTGAACCAAGGTGTGATGGAAATGTCAGACGTGTATGCTAAATAAATCATAACATGGGGCTGTGGGCCATAGAACAAACTTTGAAAAGATGAAGATCCTATTTTTGTGTTGGAGTGGAGACAAAGTCATGTGGCTGTCTAGGCTTTTTGAATGGCCGTAATGGAATAGAGTTGTAGACAGTTGTCTAGGCGAGAAGAAGAGGAAGCATTTAGGACTTCCCCTAAAGTTAGGTGTGCCGGCAGGAGTAAACACTCTTTGCTTTTCTAGTACCACCCATCTTCTCTACCAAGAGACATGAAGTCGATCAGCCGTCATGTCTCTTCAACTTATACCACGTAGAGGTGGAACATGACATGGCATATCAGTGGAGGGATTCAAATACTGTTATGTGCCTGAGTGAAGCCTCCAGAGGAGAGTGAGAAGATTGAGAAAAAGAAAAAGAGATGTTGAAGGAAATATGTATTTTGAAAGCAGTGGGGAAGATTCCCCCATTAGATGGTGGGTAAATGAACATAGAAATATTCTTACATTAAGGTGAAGTTTGCGTGATCTTGACAGTAGTCTTGAGTGCAGGCTTTTTTTTCTCTTTTTGAAATTTTGCGCTGTTCTAAACAACTTGATGTAACCATGGAGACTACATTTCGATTGGTTCCTGCTCAGAGATTCTAACCAATCGGGGGAAAGAGGCGTGTTTGGCGGAAATGTAATGGGCGGGTCAAACGGGTCTGACGGAGGTAGATACTAGCCAATGTTGGAAATAGTACCAGTTTAGACAGAGGCAAATTAGAAAGTGGAGTGGGAAGAGAGGTCTTGAGGTAAAAGGAGTGGTGAGAGATAAGGAAAGAAGGAGGGATATAGAGTTCTTTTTTTAATTTAAAATTTTGAGATAGAAAAATAGCATCCTCTGGGCGTCGAACCCGGGTCATTGCGGCCCGAGGTGGGAGTGCTAGCTAAAAGCCATTGAAGCTGAACTAAACCTAAGAATTGAAAACAAAGATTGAGAGAGTCCCTGGTAAATCAACTCGGGTTCAATTTCGGGTGTATCAGGTTCACCCGACCTTACCTGAAATTGCTATTTTTGGTTAGCGCGCGCCTGCGCACTGAGCACTTACCTGAAGAACTCGGGTTATTGGACGATTTTGAGTGGTCCTTCGCGTCTGCAAAAATATTTTTTTCACGATCCAGAATTTAGAGCGCACTTTTTTTCTTTCTGCGAGATAGTTCAAGATGGAAGGTCACGTCACTTCGTAATTCACATTTATTTTACAATATACTTTGACAACTGGATGAAGAAAATCGCCTTCAATTTTCCAAAGGCAATGACTATGACTGGATAAAGAAAAAAAGGTATGCTTTTATCATTCTTTATTTTCTTAATAAATTTGACAGGGCAGGGGAAGTTGGTTTGATTCATGGTTCTTCTGATCAATCTCTTTTCTCAGCCTCAGAGTGTTCTTTGAACTTAAGTGCCAAAAATATATCTCAGTTATATTATTTATCTTTGCAAGTAAGTCGAAAAAGTAATCCCAATAAATTGTTTCCTGGAAATTTTTAACCTTTAGTAGAGCTAGAATCTGAGATTGTTTGTTTGGGGTGTATCTCACTAGAGTACTACCACTTCTACTTCAACAACAACAGTCGGAATCCAGCGTGGAAATTTGTCTACTATGACTGCTTTTTTGTCCGTACACAGCTGCATGATTTGTCATATTTTTTCTGAAGGCCAACCATCCCAAATAGTGCATCTCAGAAATCTACAATTCTTCATTGAGGAGTCCCTTTGAATTTTTTTTTACAATCACCTAAACCAATCACCAATCACCAATTTTACCAACCGGCAACAAATAATATTCTCAACTTCAGTTGAGCTAGAATCTGAGAATGTCTGTCAGTATGTCAGTGCAGTCTGTCAGTCTGTCACCGCTAAACTTTGTTTGGGGCAGTGGGCATGCTGGAGTCATCAAAAATGGTCGGATTCGGCTGAAATTTTGCACACTTGTTCCTTGGGAGCCCTGGTTTTTTTTGTTTTCTTTTTTCCTTTTTTCAAATTTTTGATTTTTAGGCGCACGGTCACGAGTTTTAGCTCAAACAAGGCTAAAAGCTTTGAGGCAGGTTGGAGACTTCAAAATGGAACGATTTAGCTGAATCTTTGCACACTTGTTCCTTGGGGTGAATATCTGGGAGCATTTTTTTCATTTTTTCAAAATATTGAGTCTTAGGGGTGTGGTCACGTGTTTTAGTCTCAAAACGAGGCTAAAAACTTTGGGACAGGCTTGAGACTTCAAAAATATTCCGATTCAGATGAAATTTTGCACACTAGTTCCTTGGGTGATTATCTGGGGAGCTTTTTTTTCATATCTTCAAAATGTTGACTCTTAGGGGTGTGGTAACGAGTTTTAGCCTCAAAACGAGGCTAAAAAATTTTGGGGCAGGCTTGAGACTTCAAAAATATTCCGATTCAGCTGAAATTTTGCACACTTGTTCCTTGGGTGAACATCTGGGGTAGTTTTTCATTTCTTTAAATTTTGATTCTTAGGGGCGTGGTCATGAGTTTTGGCCTCAAGACGAGGCTAAAAACTCTGGGGCAGGTTGGAGACTTCAAAAATGGTCCGATTTAGCTGAAATTTTGCACACTTGTTCCTTGGGTGAATACCTGGGAGCTTTTTTTCATATTTTCAAAATGTTGACTCTAAGGGGTGTGGTAACGAGTTTTAGCCTCAAAACAAGGCTAAAAACTTTGGGGCAGGCTTGAGACTTCAAAAATATTCCGATTCAGCTGAGATTTTGCACACTTGTTCCTTGGGTGAATATCTGGGGTATTTTTTCATTTCTTTAAATTTTGATTCTTAGGGGCGTGGTCATGAGTTTTACCCTCAAAACAAGGCGGAAAACTTTAAGGCAAGCTCGAGACTTCAAAAATGTTCCGAATTTAGCTGAGTAACAGCAAAATTCTTTGAAACATCTGCATTTCCATTTTTTTTAGACAGGAAACATTTTTTTTGGGCGCCATTTATGGCTAATCTTTTCCTTTATCATTTTGAGTCGAAGTGGATCAAGAGCTTGAAAAAAGAAAATCTTCAAAAAGCCAGACGATTTAGCAACACATTTCGTTTTATAGATGACCTTCTTACCATCAACGATAACAATCTCTTCTTGGAAAATTTTGAGTCAATTTATCCTCCAGAATTAAAATTAAATCTTGAAAGATCTGGTGATCGAATTACTTTTTTAGACATTGAATTGAGAAACATCAACGGTCGTCTAGATGTTAGACTTTTTGATAAAAGGGACAGTTTTTCCTTTGAGATTGTACGTCTTCCTTTTTGCACTAGTAATTTGCCTTCAACCATGTTTTACTCTTGTTTTGGTGCTGAAATCATCCGGATAGCACGGGTTAGTTCATCTTTGGAAAATTTTAGCTTGGCGGGTAGAGTTTTAATGGACCGTGCTTTAAAACAAGGCGGAAAAGTCTTTCGTTTACAAAAGACATTGAAAAAAATATATGGACGCCAGCAGGTATTCCATTCCCTTGCTAGCAATATAACATTATTCTTAGAAAGTCTTCTCTAGTTTTATTTAATTATTATCATCATCTAAAACATTTATCGGATTTGTCGTTTTATTTTAACATTTTTAGTTTGAAAATTGTGAATGTCTCGTTTGAACTTATTAGAAAGTCTAGTGGTTGGTAGCGCTCCACTTGTTTGCAGGATATGTGAATTAGCAACTCTCATTAGTAAAAAATTTGGTTAAAGAAGTTCACGCGTATTGATATAAATTTGTGTGTTTTTTGTTTGAAGTCCTCATTTCCTTCTTCTTTTTCTTCCGTACGGCCACTCGGATACGGCACGCCGAACCGGGCTCTGGGCCAACTTTTCAAACTTTTCGATTATGCGTCTTTCTTTCTAAATCTTTTCTTTTCTAGATTGTGATTGCAACACTTTCTAACCTTTTGTTAGATGACGGGTGACTCTAGAGTAGCAGGGCAAGCTTACTCATGGCCACACCTGATGCCAGACTTTGGTCTTCATCTATCCGCTTTCCATTTATTTCTCAACTTTCTTTAAATTCACTTACCGGTTTTCTCTCCGCTAAATTTGTAGATTTATATTGATTGTTTGTCTATTGTAAGATTATTTATTTGTGGGTTGTTACTTTTTGGTTCTTTGTTTTTATTTTGTTATTGTTGTTGGTTTTAGGTTTGTCGCTGTTTTGTTTTGTTGGTTCAACTTTTGTCCTTGTTGCGTTAAGTTGGTGAAAATGATTTCTCGCTCAGTTTGAATGTTTTTGATTTTTAGTTTGACACGCGTTTTCTGAATTTTAATTAGCTTTTTCAGATAATAACTAGATTTTCCTTACTTACTATGCTTTAGAAACGTCTGAAATTAGGTTGTGGTGTGTCATTCAGGTAGTTAGATAATTTTTTTTACTTATATAGGTTCAAACGGGAATAACTGATAGTTTTTTGGATAGGTGTAACTCAAGAAAGAGAATCTAATAAAACATGCGTACCCTGCTTCCCTCACTCAGGAAAGAACAATATAAAATGAAAAATATTTCTTGATATTCATTCTTTTTTGACAGGTTCAACCGAAACAAGAGCTAAAATCCACAAAGAATTCAAAATTGACAATTCACTCAGATTACACTGCAATTCAAGTAAGTACCGAATGTCTGTTTAACTATTTAGATGTTGAAATGTGTTGAAGTAGACAAATTATTCACAATTAATGAATTTAGAATTTATATCAATTTACTTTCATTTTATACTATATTAATTTTATCAAAAATTTTGAAGGTTAACCTTTCTTGACACTGCTTTAAGGAAATCAATTTTCATAAGAGATTCTCATTTTCGCTGACTTTTGTCAGTTCCAAGTCACATTTTTAAACATTAGTATTATTATATTTTAAAGTAATATCGCGTTGGAAAGATAATTTTGAACAGATTGATTTGAGTTCGCTAGGTTCGTTGCAATTATTTCTAACTTAACAGTATCACTAAGACTTGCCTTATTAATCCACTCAAAATTATCTTTTGGACGAATTTTTACTTTTATTATGACATCTTTCTATCGTTTCTATGTTCAAAAACTAGAAAATGCCTTTTCTGAATTAGTTGGAACAGACGTTACATTAAGTTGATAAAAGAGCCAGTCAACAAATTATTTTTCTATCTTACTATGTTTGTAAATCGTGTATTTCGAAGCTAGATTACTCTTACGCTGTTAAACTGTATTTGTGAATTCTTATGTGATTATTCTGAAAATATATCAAGTAAAGTAATGTAAAATGTGATGCTTCCTCTTTTTTCTTGCGGTATTTTAACAAAACAATTTCGAGTGTGTTTCGCAAAAACCACTGATAATTCAACCTGATTTACCCGAGTTTGAACTGTAAAGAGGCTGACGTGAGCAAACGACGGGTAAATCAGGTAAACCCTAGAACCCTAGTTACCCGGGTAAGACGGGTTTCTATTTTTGGAATTTTTCGACCCGAAATACTCGAGTAAATTGCTCATCGGGATTTTCGAGATAGAAAAATAGCATCCTCTGGGCGTCGAACCCGGGTCATTGCGGCCCGAGGTGGGAGTGCTAGCTAAAAGCCACGGAAGCTGAACTAAACCTAAGAATTGAAAACAAAGATTGAGAGAGTCTAGCTTCTATTACGGAGTATAAAGGGGATACGGCACGCCGAACCGGGCTCTGGGCCAACTTTTCAAACCTTTCGATTATGCGTCTTTCTTTCTAAATCTTTTATTTTCTAGATTGTGCTTGCAACACTTTCTAACCCTAACCTTTGGTTAGATGACGGGTGACTCTAGAGTAGCAGGGCAAGTGCCACACCTGATGCCAGACTTTGGTCTTCATCTATCCGCTTTCCATTTATTTCTCAACTTTCTTTAAATTCACTTACCGGTTTTCTCTCCGCTAAATTTATAGATTTATATTTATTGTTTGTCTATCGTAAGATTGTTTATTTGTGGGTTGTTACTTTTTGGTTCTTTGTTTTTATTTTGTCATTGTTGTTGGTTTTAAGGTTTGTCGCTGTTTTGTTTTGTTGGTTTTCAACTTTTGTCCTTGTCGCATTAAGTTGGTGAAAATGATTTCTCGCTCAGTTTGAATGTTTTTGATTTTTTAGTTTGACACGCGTTTTCTGAATTTTAATTAGCTTTTTCAGACAGGGCTACGACGACAGGTGACAGGGCTACGACGACAGGTGACAGGGCTACGACGGTGTAATCAGAAAGCAATTATCTCTCCAATGTGAAAAAAAGAGAGGAAGTGGTGCCAGTCAGTGAGCACATTGGAAAAACAAATATGTTGAATCTTGAGTTAGAAATTGGGAAAATAAGAAATTAGGAAAAAGAATGGGAAGAATAAGTATACGAAAAAGGAGATCCACAATGAAGTTGACAAAATTGATCTGAAATCATTGTAGCTTCTTTGGAATTATAGTCATAAGTTGTGGGTTGATACTAAAATCCAGTATAAGTTGGGTAAAATGATAAAATGATTGAAAACTGTTAAAAATTGTGATGATACAAAGCTAGTATATAACGTTTTGAAATGGAGTTATAATTAAGAAATCGAACAAGTATCTCCAAATGTTTAAAAGTTCTTGCTTGATGAGGGTGTTTTGTGATATAAATGCTAGTTTTTTGTGTCTGTGGATGTGAGTAAGGTTCCGATGGTGCTGTTATTTTTGTATACTGTGGTCGGCCGTAGGATGGCATTTGACAATTCCTCATCCTCTTCTATGATGGACCAATATTCATTAATGGTAGATCTGATGTACTCATCTTTGTTTCTGTATAGAATGAGAGGGAGAAGGGGTGCTCGAGGTCCTTGATTTCGGTTACCACCATAGAGCAAAGTGTGACGGGGTATTGACAGGGCCTTTGCAATGTTGCGGTTAATGAGGGATAGTGGGCATCCACAAGCCAGAAAAACTTTGGTAAGGAAATTCAGTTATTTTGTTAGATTACGGTCATCACTGATTATGAGGTTGTATCGTAGTCCTTGTGAGTATATAATTCCTTCTTTGACATGTAGGGGGTGATTTGATTGAAAGTGAAGGAATTGAGAGCGGTTCGTGGTTTTTTTGTACATAGAGGTGTGGAACTAATGGTTAGGGATAGAAATTGAGAGGTCTAGGAAGTTGATTCTTTCTTTGGAATATTTTATTGTGTCATGGATTATGTTCATGAATTGTTTGAGACGGTTAAGTCTTCATCTGACCCAATGAAAAGAAAAAATACATCATCAATAAAACGTTTCCAGAGTGGGATGTATTGTTGGAACTCCATGAGTATTTTTATTTTTTTTTTATAGTCTCTTTCATCACCAAAAAGTGGTATATATAATATATATATACAATGTATAGCAATGTGCCCTCCCGGTTATTACCATAATGGCTTTATGGCAACTCCTGAACTTGGGCACAGGATGTACGGTATATATATCTATCTAGGAAGGTTAAAAGTATGTACATTTTAAAAATCTTTTGTAAAGCAGAAAATAAAATAAATCTTTCGTAATTTTATCTTTCCTTTTGTCTTAACCCTTAGAAGCCGCTCTCTTTTTTGAAAAAGGCCAAAAATTTCATCATTTTTTTCTGGAAATTATATCTTTCAAAGGCAATTTCTCGACCAGGACAAACGATTCAGGTATCAACTTTGGTATCGTTGGAAAGCTCTTTCTCTCAGCTACAAAAAATAGCAGATTTTTTTTCTCTGAATCTCAAGTGGTCAGGAGTTATGACCAAAAGACTGTGTATCGGTAAAATGGCCTTTTCAAAACGTATATATACGTATTCTGGCTTCTAAGGGTTAAAAAAAGTAAAAAGTAATGCAGGAGGAACATCTATTTTGGTTTAACAAACACGGAACAATGTGGGCGGAAAAGGATATGTTGGGGAGGGCGGGTATCATTATTGTAAGTTCACGTTTCCGTGACTGACCCCTCGTCCCGTCCGCGCCTAACGGCTGGGTCTAGGGTCCTTTGCGGAAAACGTCTACCTACATAATGGAAATTGATGATTTGTCGAGGCTAGATAATGGGAATCCCCAAAAATGTAAATAAAGTACAGAGAAGAGCAAAGTTCTAGAGATCGATTTAAAAATGGAAAAATTATAGATTATAGTGACGACGTATGTGTGGTTAAGAAGTTGGGTTAAGTCTCACAAGAAAAGGAAGGATCATTTTTCAATCACCTTTCATAAATTTCTAGGTATATGTGATTCTATAATTTGTTTTAGTAGGATCCGATTGTCATGTAGATGTCAGTTTGAAAGTAAGTAGTGTAGTTCATTTTGTTTTAAACTTTCCAGAAGTTTTCATTTTTTTGTGTTTATTATTGTTGATTATGATGCTGTAGATATCAATGCCGTTCTGTGTGCATGTATTGAAGATAGACTGTAGTATTGATGTTGAACGTATTTCGTAGGTGCTGTTAAGTAGTGTCAAGAGATATTTTGATGTTGGTGGGTTCTTCATTAGTTGTTGTATCATGTTAATTTGACGGTTGATAATATCATTCGAAATCGAGTTCAGGTTAAAGTATTTGTTTAGATCTTTACTACAGTGTTTAGACAGGTTGAGTTGTTGTTTTAGCGCTGATCGACATTGCCTGTTTATGTTGTCGATGAAAGATTTAGAGAGATCTGTAAGTTCTAAACCATAAAGTACTTTTGAAATGACAATTGTTCGAAATATTGTCGCAATTGTTGCTGGGTGCTTCTTTCTGATTCCACAAGACGTGAGAGATGCTGTGGTTGCCCAGAGTTCAGAGATACGTGAGTTTTGATGATGTTTAAGGAAAGTTTGTATCTGAATGTTTGCCAATTGTAGCTGAGGTGTTTCAGTTGTAATTTAGTAGAGATCGGTTGATGATTGAGAGTCAATTTGGGATGTTGGATTGTTGAGTTGCCAGAGATTAGATATTGAGTTTTTGATGCATTAAATTTAAGTCCATTTTGATATCCAAAGTTTATACATTTGTCTACCATCGTTTGGAGGTGGTTTAGAGTGGAGCTTAGTAGGATTATGTCATCAGCAAATACAATGATTGATGTGTTTAAATTTCCAGGCAGATATGTGCCAATGTTGAGTTCCTGAATCGTGTCAATTAAGTCTTCTGTGTAGATATTGTATAGGTACGGTGAGAGGAGTGATCCTTGGCGGACGCCTTGTGATAAGTGAAAGGGGTTTGGTTTTTGTATCTGGTGGCAGCTTCATCGTTAGCGTAGAGTTTTATCAGAAATTTCAAAACAGTTTCAGGTAAAAGATTTTTGTTTTTGAGTTTTTTTGAAGAGAAGGTGCCAGTTGCAACAATCAAAGGCCTTCTCAGCATCCATGCTACATAAGTATACAGGAGAGTTTTTTGTGTTGTAGTGTGAGATTGTGTCTCTGATAAGTAGCTCTGCGTGAATGGTAGTTGCATCTGAGGTGAATTCGAATTGAGAGGTTTTGTGTTGCTTCAGAGTAGGGCATTTGTTCATGATAATTTCCGCTATGTTTTTGGTGAGTATTGGGTATTGTAAAATGAACTGAGTTAATGATAAAATTAACTCCTATTTCTGGTTTGAAAAAGAGAAAATAATTTATTTTGTTAGAATTTAATTTATAGAAAATTTCACTTGTTCCTAGTTAGTTCTTATAGAAAATCTATGAAAAATCACACAAAACACTTTATTTTATTTATAAGCACATTTTTTCTTATAAAATGATGTTCTTAACATAGTGTTATGCTTATAGGAAAAACGTTTATATTTTTTAATTACCATTTAATTAGTTTCTCTCCTTTTTTCTGACACACTATAAATTGAGCTGATTTCTCTTTTTGTGACACTCTTGTGTTAGACATGAAAGTGTCAACATGTCAAGCATGAGAAGAAGAAACAAATTTTGAGACTTAGAATTTACACTTACACTTGCACCACTTTCTATTACATTGACTGACTTGTCTATATGTTGGTTTGTGGCTTTACTTTTCACCAGCTCACACATGTGGCCAATTTGGTAAGTTTTTTCAGCCACTCCTTTTGCTTTCTGTTTGCATGGCCACATTTTGTTTTGTTTGCCTCATCAGCTCATCAGTCCAGTGTTGAGGCACAACACCTGGACTTAGGTTAAGTTAGGTTAAGTTTTTCCTAGTTTTCTTTACAATATATTTTGATATCTTGATAGCTATACATCTTCCCAGATGCCTTTCTTACAGGATCTGGACTTAGCCATTTGTCATGTTCTGGACTTAGTCATTTTTCACATTCTAGTCTTAGAATTTAGTTCTTTTTTATTTATTTGTTTCTAGTTACTTATGTTTGTCTTAATTTCTATTTACAGTTTGAACCTCTTGTAATCACATGAATGAAAGAAAGATAGCTGACATGCTGATCTAATCATTTTGCAAAGTTACAAACATCCCCTACTTGTGTGTAGTCTGACACCGCAACATTCAAACAAAGTGCAACCTGTATGTCTGGTAGACCACGCCGACACATCGAACCATACGACTTTGCAGTTTATGGTACTACTGGGAAGAAGGTTCCTCCCAAACACCAACGATCCCTAGCTGATCAACCTTCACAAAACCGATCCGTAGCCGATCAACCTTCACAAGACCGATCCGTAGCCGATCAATCTCCACAACACAGATCCGTAGCCGATCAACCTTCACAAGACTGATCCGTAGCCGATCAATCTTCCAACTCCGATCCGTAGCCGATCAATCTTCACAGCTTCGATCCGTAGCTGATCAATCTTCACAACTCCGATCCGTAGTCGATCAACCCCCACATCAACAATCTGTATTTGATTCATCTCATCAACAATATACTGACTCAAATAAATTGCCGTCTGACTTAAACTTTGACGACATCACTCTACGACCCATTATCAAATCAATTGAGGTAAATAAACTTACGCTTGAAACTACTTTACAATCACTCGACACTCATTCTTCATCACTTGAACAATTGATTTCTTCAATCGACTCTATCAGAGCGGAAACGTCAAATCGCTTATTCACAATGGCATCTGTCATGAACAAAGTTATCCTCATGTCAGAAGAAGTAGGCGACATTGTTGATGAAGTAGAAGTAGTTGGCTGTCCGCTAACAGAACTGAACAATATTCTTCAAAGATTGGAAGAGATACGTGCTTTATTGCGTCAGCATCGTTTGGATGTTATCAACAATATGACATCTGAAGAGCCCACTCCAGAGGAAACCAAACTCTTATCATTCATCAAAACAACCCTCGATTCAATCAAGATGTTTGTGACTACTTCCCACGCGTACAAACGACAACTCAATCAAAATGAACAGGATTCAACAAAGATATCCGATGATGCCAAAGCAAAACGCGCCAAGCTGAGCATTGGGTCAATCAAGCAAACGATTGACAACATCAAGCCATCCCTGATATCTGACTTCAAGGATTTGAGTGACGCAAATCTCATTCAACTCAAGGAGGCATCAACATCTATCAACAACACTGTCATCACTATTTCAGAGAGGTATGAACGTTTACTTCAACAAGATATCACTGATCCAACGCTTCTCACTGAACTTGATAAAATCGGCATAGCCCAGAAAAAGCTTTGCGAATCTGAGACCAAATATCAAGGAGACCTTGACAAGGAAATCATTTCCAGAGACGTCTACAAACAACGGACATTTGATGAATCCAAGCTCAACATCAAACTGGACAAATTCTCGGGGTATGAAAGTTCAATGGACATCTACACATTTCAGACAGCCTTCGAGAAGATATACAAACGAACAACTCCACATCATATGCTACCTGATCTGCTAAAGAACAATCTGCTAAAAGGAGGTGCTTTATCCCTTGTCAAGACCCTCGAAGACATCAACGTCATCTGGGCCCGGCCGAAGTCTGCCTACGGAGACACCAAATTGTTACTTACAAAGAAGCTGAAAACGATCATCGAAAATGAATCTCTTGGTCGAAGACAAGACTCAGAACATCTAATCGACACTCTGAACAACCTTATCAATACACTAAAGGAATTGATTTCACTAGCTGAACAGCACCAAATCGAAGAACATCTTTTCTACGGTGATGGTCTGAATCAAATCTATCGTACCATTGGCTCCACTAGATTGACAAGATGGCTGACTTCAATCTCCAACGACACGCTTTCACCAAAGACCACCTGGTTACGATTCATCCAATTCCTCGAAAAGGAATTGCAGCTTGAACAGCAGAAAGTTCTTATCTACAGCTCAGCACCTGAGAAGAAACGACAGCCAACTCAAGATCAAAAAGGTAACCGTGGCAACAAAGGTTCATCATTAGGCAACACCTATCAGAATGGCCCACCTCAAGATCCAACATGTTCTGTATGCGACAGTTCCATTGGCAGCAATGATCACGTGGCAACCATTGGACCTAACAAGATGCAACTCATTCAATACTTCACCTGCAAGCAATTTGCTGAGATGACACCTGCAAACCGATATTCCTTCCTCCGAAAGAAGGGATTTTGTCATCAATGCTTGTTTCCTGGTGCCAGCAGTTCAACTGGACGACATCGAGATGGGAAATGTCAAAATACGTTCATCTGCCCACATGAATCCCATGCGAAGTATCCCATCCGCAAGCATGTTCTTGTCTGTGAGGAACACAAAAGCCTACCAGCAAATCAAGAAGTCCTTCAACGCTTCAAAGACAGGTACATGAAGAACGCCAACCTTCCAACATTTGCCAAGGACATCAGCATCTACTATTCAGCCTTCCCAACGAAGTCAACTCCAGAAGACAAGGATGAGAGAGGAATCTATCTTCTTCAATCAATCAACATCAACAACAATCGTTTGACACTATTCTTCGACAATGGATGTTCTGACTTTATCGTCAAGAAGTCAGCAATCCCACTTCTTGGTGGCAACGCAACTCAACTCTCAGCACAACCAAAACGCATTGGAGGAGTTGGCTGCACATCAACAATGACGACACATGGTGAATACAGTGTTCGACTACCAATGTTCAATGGAGAAGAAGCCCTCGTCTCAGGAATCTGTATGGAATCCATCACAGAAACATTCCCACAATATCCACTGACAGACGTCATGAAAGATATCCAGCGGACATACACCGCAAGTGGATCTACATCAATGCTTCCAAAGCCAGCAGCCACAGTTGGTGGGGATGTACACCTGATGGTGGGTATGAAATTCATTCGCTATCATCCTAAGCTTATCTTCCAACTACCATCTGGTCTGGGAATTTACGAATCTGTATTCAACAACTTTGACGGTGGAAGAGGTGTGATCGGAGGACCACATGAAATCTTCACTGCAATTCATCAAACATACTTCACTGAGGAAAAAACTTTCAATTTCTTCACTGATCAACTCAAACTCTACAGATGGGGTATCCAGACAAATCCAGACATCAAGAGATTATCCTTCACCAACAAACTCAAACGCTTTGACGAAGTTGAATCATCAGGCACAATCACTTATCGTTGTATGAAGTGTAGGAATTGCAAATCATGTAAAGAATCAGAACGTATTGAGATGATAAGCATCAAAGAGGAAGCTGAGCAAGAACTCATCAATTCATCGATTACAATCGATTCCAACACTCAAACTGTAACTGCCATGCTTCCGCTCATCAAAGATCCATCAAGACTGGCTCCAAACAAGGACATTGCCATGAAAGTCTACAATCAACAGCTCAGGAAACTTGGAAAACCTGAGAACAAACAGGACAAGCTCGACATACTTGCATCTGAGAAAAAACTACATTCACTGGGATACGTTGGTTACGTTCAAGATCTCCCATCATCCCAACAGGAAATGCTGCAATCAAGTAGCATACAAAATTTCATACCTTGGCGAGCCGTTTGGAAGCCTTCTTCTATCAGCACTCCATGCCGCATCGTCTTTGACGCTTCCCAAGCAACAGCATCAGGACTGAGTCTGAACGACATTCTGGCAAAGGGAAGTAACAACCTCAACAAGCTTCAAGAGATCATGATCAGATTTCAAATTCGTCCAGTAGGAATACACAGTGATGTAAGCAAGATGTACAACACAGTCAAATTGCATCAAGACCATTGGACACTTCAACGTTACCTTTGGCAGGAAGAATTAGATCCAATCAAGATTCCAAAGGAAAAAGTCATCAAGACTTTGATTTATGGGATCAAATCAAGTGGGAATCAATCAGAATTCGCCCTCAGACGCATTGCTGAGATGAACAAAGAGGAATATCCAGAAGTCAATGAAATCATCCAACATGACGTTTATGTGGACGATTGTATCACTGGCGATCACACCATTGAAGCAGCTCACAAACGAGCTGATGAGTTACAAATTGTGACATCAAAAGGTGCTTTCAATCTGAAAGGCATCACCATATCTGGAGAAGATCCACCATCACATCTAACAGAAGACGGTGTTTCTGTTGGTGTCGGAGGAATGAAGTGGTTCTCCAAAACTGACGAGTTATCATTGTCAATTCAAGATTTGAACTTTGCGCCGAAACGCAGAGGCAAGAAGAATACACAGACTTCGAATGTAATCCCTAACGTGCTAACTCGACGACATTGCTCATCTAAAGTTGCCGAAGTTTTCGACATTCTTGGTAAAATCGCACCATTGGTGGCCGCCATGAAGATCGATCTACGAGACTTGTGCGACAGACAGCTTGACTGGGATGACCCAATACCAGATGAGCTAAGACCAATCTGGCTGTCTCATTTTGACACAATCACAAAAATCGACCAGTTAAGATTCCAACGACTTGTTGTACCTGCTGATGCTGTTTCACTCGATGTGGAGACCTTGGACTTTGGTGATGCTAGCAAGACAACAATGTGCATCTGCATCTATGGTCGTTTTCTTCGTAAAGATGGATCATACTCTTCTCAATTGGTTTTTGCCAAATCAAGGATGGTTCCAAAGGATCTGACTCTTCCACGTGCAGAACTACTTGCATCACTAATCAATGCTCACACAGGAGAGATTGTTCGCCGCTCATTCCGATCCTTCTTCAAATCATCCTTAAAGTTCACAGATAGCCAGATATCTCTTCATTGGATTTCAAACGAGCAAAAGATGTTGAAACAATGGGTTAGAAGCAGAGTCATTGAGATTCATCGTTTCACGCACAAGTGGCTCCATGTTGGATCGAAACAGATGATTGCTGATGTTGGCACCAGAAAGGGTGCAACAATCAGTGACGTTGATCAACACTCGCAATGGATAAACGGTCAACCTTGGATGCAACTACCTATCTCTGAATTTCCAGCAAAACGTGCAAATGAGATAAAATTGGACAATCAGGAGATAGTCGAAGCCAAGAAAGAACTATCCATCAACCAGTTTGATGTTCACGTAACAACATCTGAGTGGTTATCCGAACTCAAGAAGAGATACCAATCTTCCAAATACATCATCGACCCAAACAGACACAGCTTTCAAAGAGTGATCCGTGTCCTCAACATTGTCCTGAAGTTCATCTGCATGAAGATATGGAAATCAAAAACTCACAAAGAAACAGATGCAGAGGAGTACTTCTTTCGTAAAGGTACTCTGGAAGTCAAGAAGTTTCTCAAACCACCCCAATATCACAAGATATCAAAGGAAAAGAATGGCATCCTCATCTACACTGGTCGGATCCTTCCACAGCAAGAAGTGACGATTGTCGGAAAATACACAAATGCCATGAAAGACTTGAGTCAAACTTTGTTTTGTGTTCCCATCTTGGAGAAAAATTCACCAATTGCATTATCAATCGTCATGGATGTTCATTGGAATCACCCCACAGCAAAACATTCTGGCATTGAGACAACACATCGCTTTGTCATGATGAAAGCCTACATCATTGAAGGAAGACAACTGGTGAAGCAAGTACGCGAATCTTGTGAGAGATGTCGTTACCTCATGAAACGTACAGTTGACATGGCAATGGGCCCTGTCTCCATCTACAACCTGACGATAGCACCAGCATTCTATCATACACAGATTGACTTGTCTGGTCCATATCAAGCGTATCATCCACATCACAAACGTACAACAGTCAAAGTATGGTTATTGGTTCTATGCTGCTGCTCAACATCTGCCATCTCAATCAAACTAATGGACAACTATTCAGCACCAGCGTTTATTCTTGCCTTTACTCGATTTGCTTGCGACCATGGGTTCCCTGCCAAACTTCTTTGTGACGAGGGTACTCAACTAGTCAAAGGATGTAAAGACATGAAACTGAACTTCCGTGACATCAAATTCCAACTGAAGGAGAAAAGAAACGTTGACTTTGAATTGTGCCCTGTACAAGGCCACAATATGCATGGAAAGGTGGAACGCAAAATCAAAGAAGTGGACATCTCCATCCAAAAGAACGCCCACAATGAAAGATTATCACTTATGCAATGGGAGACCCTATCAGCAAAAATTGCAAACACAATCAACAACCTTCCATTGGCAGTCGGTAATATCACCGGAGACTTTGAAGTGATGGATTTGATTACGCCAAACCGATTGCTGCTTGGACGGAATAACGATCGCAACCCTGATGGCATCATGATCACAACTCAAAATCCTTCAAAAGTCATGAAGGAAAATGAGAAGATATACGAAGCATGGTTTGAAGCATGGCTTATGGTCCATGTCCCTAAACTCATGCACCAAACGAAATGGTTTAAAAGCGATTCAATCAACGTTGGTGACATCATCATCTTTCAAAAGGTAGATTCTGTAATCTGCAAAACTTACACGTATGGTCAAGTTGTTGAACTTGACTACTCAACTGACGGTATGCCGAGGAAAGCAACAATCAGGTATCAAAACCCAAACGAAAACGTATTTCGGACGACACATCGGGCCGTGCGTGGCTTAATCATTATCCATCGAGCAGACGATTCGGATGTAATGACTGGGCTTGGCAAAGTGGCTAAAGATATTGATTTAAATTTGAGATAAATGATTTTCCCTTTGGGGGGAGTGTAAAATGAACTGAGTTAATGATAAAATTAACTCCTATTTCTGGTTTGAAAAAGAGAAAATAATTTATTTTGTTAGAATTTAATTTATAGAAAATTTCACTTGTTCCTAGTTAGTTCTTATAGAAAATCTATGAAAAATCACACAAAACACTTTATTTTATTTATAAGCACATTTTTTCTTATAAAATGATGTTCTTAACATAGTGTTATGCTTATAGGAAAAACGTTTATATTTTTTAATTACCATTTAATTAGTTTCTCTCCTTTTTTCTGACACACTATAAATTGAGCTGATTTCTCTTTTTGTGACACTCTTGTGTTAGACATGAAAGTGTCAACATGTCAAGCATGAGAAGAAGAAACAAATTTTGAGACTTAGAATTTGTTTACATTTACACTTGCACCACTTTCTATTACATTGACTGACTTGTCTATATGTTGGTTTGTGGCTTTACTTTTCACCAGCTCACACATGTGGCCAATTTGGTAAGTTTTTTCAGCCACTCCTTTTGCTTTCTGTTTGCATGGCCACATTTTGTTTTGTTTGCCTCATCAGCTCATCAGTCCAGTGTTGAGGCACAACACCTGGACTTAGGTTAAGTTAGGTTAAGTTTTTCCTAGTTTTCTTTACAATATATTTTGATATCTTGATAGCTATACATCTTCCCAGATGCCTTTCTTACAGGATCTGGACTTAGCCATTTGTCATGTTCTGGACTTAGTCATTTTTCACATTCTAGTCTTAGAATTTAGTTCTTTTTTATTTATTTGTTTCTAGTTACTTATGTTTGTCTTAATTTCTATTTACAGTTTGAACCTCTTGTAATCACATGAATGAAAGAAAGATAGCTGACATGCTGATCTAATCATTTTGCAAAGTTACAAACATCCCCTACTTGTGTGTAGTCTGACACCGCAACAGGTATTGAGTATCAAGCTGATTCCACGATAGTTATTCTTGTTGGATTTCATGATGGGAACGATAATTGATGTCGAGAGTGATTGTGGGATTTCATTTGAGTTTAGAATATTGTTTATCAGAGGTGTAAGGTAGGATAACAGATTTGGACTGATGCTGTGGATGAAATGCTCTGCTTTGATGTTGAAGAGGTCAGATGTTTTATTTCTGTTGAGCTCTCTGATTGCTTTTTTTATGTCAGTGTAAGTGACATACAAGTCTGGGTTTTTGTTTTGTTCAAGTTCTATTAGTAAGTCAATAAGATTCATGTTGGATGCGGTGTTGTTGATATTTTCTGTTCGGGGGGTGTTTAGAAGGTTGTTGAAGTGAGAGTTAAACTCTTGATTAATATCACTGATGTCAGATTTATTGTTAATATTGTATAGTTTATTTTCGTTTGATTTTTGGAGTTGAATTTGCTTCCAGTATGAATGTGGTCTAAATGTTTTAATTTTTTCAATGTTAATAAAGTGGTTTGCAGTTGCTTGGTTTTTGTATCTTTTTGATAGCGAGCGGAAATCCTTTCTTGCATACAGATAGCGGTTGAATGAAATGTCTGTTTAGTCCAGGCAATATGGGGCATGTACCCCCACCTTGGTAGTGAAAAAGGTTTGACACTGTTTTTGAGTTCCAACATACCTATATTTTGAGATTCAGGATGGTTTCTGGGCTAACTAGGTGGCAACCTTGCCGGGTAGGGGGTAGAAGGGGGGTAGGTAGAAGAAATTTCGATCAAACCTAACTCCTGGGGTAGGTCACTAATTTGGTTAATTTCTTCAAAACTACTAACGATATAGTAATGAAATTTTATACATAGGTAGCAAAGATATCAAATAATATTCCTGAAAATTTTCAGGTCATTTCCATAAAAAATGTGTATTTTACAGACCGGAATGTGAAATTTTCTTCCAAAAATCACCTTTTTTGTCCAAAATGGAGCAAAAAAGTTTTTTTTCAGAATTTTTCATCTTCGTGAACCGTACCAAAAGTGCTTTTTCATCAAATGTAGTGCTCCAGGAGCGATTTGGGAAAGTTTCTTGCATTAAGGAAAATTAGTTGATATTTTACAGACCATTCAATTTCACTGTTATTTTATTATATTTTCAAAAATAATCTCCTCAGGGCCCCCAGGTAGATGGCTTGCATTTGTCATGTTAACTAAACCATTAGTTTCAGCCTTCAGGTATTTCATATGATAGTGTAAAATATAACTGAAAGCATCTCTACAAGCTTTCAGGATGTCTCAACAACTATTGTCTATTTTACAGACCAGAATGTGCGAAAAATCCTCCAAATTAGATGTTTTCGTTTTATAAAATAGCCATCTGATAAAAGTTGGTAGAATTACTCAAATAATAGCCACTCTAATGAGGGAACTACTGAGTTTGCTTTGAAGGGCCCAACTTAATGTGTAATTTACAGACCAGAACGTTTACAAACCTTTATATGATCATTAGATTTGTCTTTTACGAATTCCGATCTGTTTATATTTTTAGAATTATAAATAATGAACTGCATAATACACTATGAAAACCGAAATAATTACTCAACAATTAAGAAACTCTCGCAGAGGAACATTGAAAGAATATTGGAGGCAAAGGAGAAAAGAACGAAGCTTGGAGGTGATTTTGAGCATAAAGATCAAATTAGACAAATTCCAGACGAGATTGATGAAAATTTACATGGAATCCATCTTAACCCTTGTTATAAAAGCTAAATCCTTCGTTCAGATCTTTATTTAATAGTCCTTACATTTGTATATGTATAATAATTTAACGTACAATTCGATATTGAATTGAATTTTTTATCGTTAGATTTACCGTTGTCCTTGGTGACCGAAGATTCTCCGAAACAACTGATAATGTAGCTGAGCCAGTAGAAAGAAAAAGACGTCGACTGTCTAGCCCTGATACATCAGTGTCACCTGCTGATCTTTTTGGAAAGGAATGCCAATTATGCGGTAAAGAACGGGTTCAAGTAAAAGGAAGTAGAATTAAACCACACAAAATTCTAACAAGAGTGGCAGAGGCAGCCATCAAGAACGCAGCAAAGTCGAAAGATCCTGTGCACTATTTCGACATTGTAAATGTTGACCTTGTTACCAAGGACTACAAAGTGCACAACTCGTGTTATAAAAGATTTGTTAAACCCACAACCGTTGCGACAAAATCAAACAAATCGTCAACTTCATCAGCCAGTTCAACATCAAATGGCAACGAGGAAAAAATAGGATGTCCCTCATATGAAACTTCAAATTTCGCTGAAGTAAAGGAGTTCGTTTCCGATGTAATCTTGGGTGATCAACGTGCTGTATCAATTGCTTCCTTACACGAAATTTATGGATTAGGGATAAGTAAATATTTGCGTACTATTCTAGAAAGTTCTAGAAAAGATATTAAAATTTTGAAATCGAATCTTTATTTTCAAATTTCACGAGATTTTCTGGTATCTTTGACTCTATATATTGCTCACACCTTTAAGAATATTTTCAATACTCAGAACTCCTTGTGTAAAGTTCGATTGACATTGTCAATTGTCTTTTTTTTAAGGTGACTCCCGCTATCGAAGCAAGTTGAAGCAACGTCTTAAAGCAGAATTTTCCGATAAAATATGCTTCCTATCATCTGAAGATAATAAGCCTGAAATAGTGGTCGCTACAGAATCGCTGACGTCGATAAGTCGCCTTTACCACGACCCTGAGCGAATCGTTTCGAAAGCAGGAAAGATAATCCAAGAAGCTATTCAACAAAAGTTTAAAGATACACCAGAGCTTACATGGCCCCCTGATCCTGACGTTATCAATAGCCAGACATTCAAACCACCGAATATTCTATTAAAACTCATCAAAACTATATTGACCACGTCCAAAATTGAGCTTCAAGATCAATGTCAATCGATCGGCTGACTCATTCCATTGCAGAGGATATTGTATTTTGTTGCATGAAAGGGAAAGTGTTCCAAAATAAACACTTGCTTCTTGGGCTCGGCCTGCACAATTTAACCGGATTGCGTATGGTGATTGATCTTCTTAATCGACTTGGGCATTCCATAAGCTACAATAGTGTTTGCGACATAGAAACTGCACAAGCTGAAGCGGACAAGCAAAGATAAGCAACTCATCTGAGTCCTAAAGGAACCAAAACATCTTAGGAAACTTCTACAACATCATAATATGAGCAACCAATCGATTTTGAAAAGGCGTTATCATACCCACTTTATGATGTACCACTCAGTTTAGCTTTTCCCGATGGTACAAAGAGGTCAAACCAGAAAAGTCTCTTGCTCGATATCATCAAGGCAACAATGGAAACTAAAGACAAACTGAAAGCGAAGGACAAAACGCTGGCAGAAAGAAAGATTGCACTCTCATCGTCGATATCATGCCCCTATCGCGTGATCTCAAAACCTCCCAGAGCGTTCGAAGAATGGATAAAAAATTTCTGAGTACAATCCATAACGACGAGAGGTACGAGCGATTGATATGTAACCGACCCGTACAGATCTTCAGATCAATCTGGGACGCGCAAAGAAGGGTCGCAGAACAGAATTTGATGAAGTCAGTAAAAGGAAAAGTCCGAGAGACTTGACAATTTTTTAAAAATGATGAAAATAAGACACGCCTATAGTATGACATTGATTACATCAGAGACAATGCTGAAAGTGTTTGAACTCCTAAAGTGTGAAAAGTTCATGTCTGGAGATGGTTACTGCAATAGCTAACCAAAACAGAATATAATCTCTAGATGAGCTTGCTAGTGACCGGAAGAGGCTGACACTAAAGTCATTCTGCATGCCCGAGTGTATTGTCCAACAGCCATGACAAAAAAAGAATGCGTTTGTATTCGATCCCCGTCAGGCGCCCTGACATCTTGTGTGCTTTAGGTACAATAGCCGAAAAATCTAGAGTCCCTCTTTGATGGGACCGTCTCGGCAAAAACTTGGCTTGATTCAATAAGAATGCCAACAGATCTGCGTCAGGCATTGATTGGGTTTCATGCGTTAACAGGGAATACTACGTCTCATCTTTCTTCAGAAAAAGTAAAGTACGTTGTTGGGAAGTCCTAAAAACGATAACCTTGCCATTGAGGCCCTTACCAAGCGTGGAGAGGGATGGGACTAGCTGACGAAACCATAGATGTTTGAAACTATATCAAGATATATGGATCTACCAAGAAAACCGTAACGA